>NW_027618779.1:0-61750 GCF_964187855.1 Myxine glutinosa
GTGTTGAAAAACCACTTTTCGCACTTGTGTTAGTGTTGAAAAACCACTTATCGCACTTCTGTTGGTGCAGGAAACCACTTTTGCACTTGTATTAGTGTGGAAAAACCACTTTTCACACTTGTGTTAGTGTTGAAAAACCACTTTTGGCACTTGTGTTAGTGTTGAAAAACAACTTTTCACACTTGTGTTAGTGTTAAAAACCACTTTTCGCACTTGTGTTGGTGCAGGAAACCACTTTTGCACTTGTATTAGTGTGGAAAAACACTTTTCACACTTGTGTTAGTGTTGAAAAACCACTTTTCGCACTTGTGTTAGTGTTGAAAAACCACTTTTCGCACTTGTGTTGGTGCAGGAAACCACTTTTGCACTTGTATTAGTGTGGAAAAACCACTTTTCGCACTTGTGGTAGTGTTGAAAAACCACTTTTCGCACTTGTGTTAGTGTTGAAAAACCACTTTTCGCACTTGTGTTAGTGTTGAAAAACCACTTTTCGCACTTGTGTTGGTGCAGGAAACCACTTTTGCACTTGTATTAGTGTGGAAAAACCACTTTTCGCACTTGTGGTAGTGTTGAAAAACCACTTTTCGCACTTGTGTTAGTGTTGAAAAACCACTTTTCGCACTTGTGTTAGTGTTGAAAAACCACTTTTCGCACTTGTGTTAGTGTTGAAAAACCACTTATCGCACTTGTGTTGGTGCAGGAAACCACTTTTGCACTTGTATTAGTGTGGAAAAACCACTTTTCACACTTGTGTTAGTGTTGAAAAACCACTTTTCGCACTTGTGTTAGTGTTGAAAAACAACTTTTCACACTTGTGTTAGTGTTAAAAAACCACTTTTCGCACTTGTGTTGGTGCAGGAAACCACTTTTGCACTTGTATTAGTGTGGAAAAAACACTTTTCACACTTGTGTTAGTGTTGAAAAACCACTTTTCGCACTTGTGTTAGTGTTGAAAAACCACTTTTCGCACTTGTGTTGGTGCAGGAAACCACTTTTGCACTTGTATTAGTGTGGAAAAACCACTTTTCGCACTTGTGGTAGTGTTGAAAAACCACTTTTCGCACTTGTGTTAGTGTTGAAAAACCACTTTTCGCACTTGTGTTGGTGCAGGAAACCACTTTTGCACTTGTATTAGTGTGGAAAAACCACTTTTCGCACTTGCGATAGTGTTGAAAAACCACTTTTCGCACTTGTGTTAGTGTTGAAAAACCACTTTTCGCACTTGTGTTGGTGCAGGAAACCACTTTTGCACTTATATTAGTGTGGAAAAAACACTTTTCGCACTTGTGTTAGTGTTGAAAAACCACTTTTCGCACTTGTGTTAGTGTTCAAAAACCACTTTTCGCACTTGTGTTGGTGCAGGAAACCACTTTTGCACTTGTATTAGTGTGAAAAAACCACTTTTCGCACTTGTGTTAGTGTTGAAAAACCACTTTTCACACTTGTGTTAGTGTTGAAAAACCACTTTTCGCACTTGTGTTGGTGCAGGAAACCACTTTTGCACTTGTATTAGTGTGGAAAAACCACTTTTCACACTTGTGTTAGTGTTGAAAAACCACTTTTCGCACTTGTGTTAGTGTTGAAAAACAACTTTTCACACTTGTGTTAGTGTTAAAAAACCACTTTTCGCACTTGTGTTGGTGCAGGAAACCACTTTTGCACTTGTATTAGTGTGGAAAAACCACTTTTCACACTTGTGTTAGTATTGAAAAACCACTTTTCGCACTTGTGTTAGTGTTGAAAAACCACTTTTCGCACTTGTGTTGGTGCAGGAAACCACTTTTGCACTTGTATTAGTGTGGAAAAACCACTTTTCGCACTTGTGGTAGTGTTGAAAAACCACTTTTCGCACTTGTGTTAGTGTTGAAAAACCACTTTTCGCACTTGTGTTAGTGTTGAAAAACCACTTTTCGCACTTGTGTTGGAGCAGGAAACCACTTTTGCACTTGTATTAGTGTGGAAAAAACACTTTTTGCACTTGCGATAGTGTTGAAAAACCACTTTTCGCACTTGTGTTAGTGTTGAAAAACCACTTTTCGCACTTGTGTTGGTGCAGGAAACCACTTTTGCACTTATATTAGTGTGGAAAAAACACTTTTCGCACTTGTGTTAGTGTTGAAAAACCACTTTTCGCACTTGTGTTAGTGTTCAAAAACCACTTTTCGCACTTGTGTTGGTGCAGGAAACCACTTTTGCACTTGTATTAGTGTGAAAAAACCACTTTTCGCACTTGTGTTAGTGTTGAAAAACCACTTTTCACACTTGTGTTAGTGTTGAAAAACCACTTTTCGCACTTGTGTTGGTGCAGGAAACCACTTTTGCACTTGTATTAGTGTGGAAAAAACACTTTTTGCACTTGTGATAGTGTTGAAAAACCACTTTTCGCACTTGTGTTAGTGTTGAAAAACCACATTTCGCACTTGTGTTGGTGCAGGAAACCACTTTTGCACTTCTATTAGTGTGGAAAAACCACTTTTCGCACTTGTGTTAGTGTTGAAAAACCACTTTTCGCACTTGTGTTAGTGTTGAAAAACCACTTTTCGCACTTGTGTTAGTTTTGAAAAACCACTTATCGCACTTGTGTTGGTGCAGGAAACCACTTTTGCACTTGTATTAGTGTGGAAAAAACACTTTTCGCACTTGTGTTAGTGTTGAAAACCCACTTTTCGCACTTGTGTTAGTGTTGAAAAACAACTTTTCGCACTTGTGTTAGTGTTTAAAAAACCACTTTTCGCACTTGTGTTGGTGCAGGAAACCACTTTTGCACTTGTATTAGTGTGGAAAAACCACTTTTCGCACTTGTGTTAGTGTTGAAAAACCACTTTTCGCACTTGTGTTAGTGTTGAAAAACCACTTTTCGCACTTGTGTTGGTGCAGGAAACCACTTTTGCACTTGTATTAGTGTGGAAAAACCACTTTTCGCACTTGTGGTAGTGTTGAAAAACCACTTTTCACACTTGTGTTAGTGTTGAAAAACCACTTTTCGCACTTGTGTTAGTGTTGAAAAACCACTTTTCGCACTTGTGTTGGTGCAGGTAACCACTTTTGCACTTGTATTAGTGTGGGAAAAACAACTTTTCGCACTTGTGTTAGTGTTGAAAAACCACTTTTCGCACTTGTGTTAGTGTTGAAAACCACTTTTCGCACTTGTGTTGGTGCAGGTAACCACTTTTGCACTTGTATTAGTGTGGGAAAACCACTTTTCGCACTTGTGTTAGTGTTGAAAAATCACTTTTCGCACTTGTGTTAGTGTTGAAAAACCACTTTTCGCACTTGTGTTGGTGCAGGAAACCACTTTTGCACTTGTATTAGTGTGGAAAACCACTTTTCGCACTTGTGTTGGTGCAGGAAACCACTTTTGCATTTGTATTAGTGTGGAAAAAACACTTTTTGCACTTGTGATAGTGTTGAAAAACCACTTTTCGCACTTGTGTTAGTGTTGAAAAACCACATTTCGCACTTGTGTTGGTGCAGGAAACCACTTTTGCACTTCTATTAGTGTGGAAAAACCACTTTTCGCACTTGTGTTAGTGTTGAAAAACCACTTTTCGCACTTGTGTTAGTGTTGAAAAACCACTTTTCGCACTTGTGTTAGTGTTGAAAAACCACTTATCGCACTTGTGTTGGTGCAGGAAACCACTTTTGCACTTGTATTAGTGTGGAAAAACCACTTTTCACACTTGTGTTAGTGTTGAAAAACCACTTTTCGCACTTGTGTTAGTGTTGAAAAACAACTTTTCACACTTGTGTTAGTGTTAAAAAACCACTTTTCGCACTTGTGTTGGTGCAGGAAACCACTTTTGCACTTGTATTAGTGTGGAAAAACCACTTTTCACACTTGTGTTAGTGTTGAAAAAACACTTTTCGCACTTGTGTTAGTGTTGAAAAACCACTTTTCGCACTTGTGTTGGTGCAGGAAACCACTTTTGCACTTGTATTAGTGTGGAAAAACCACTTTTCGCACTTGTGGTAGTGTTGAAAAACCACTTTTCGCACTTGTGTTAGTGTTGAAAAACCACTTTTCGCACTTGTGTTGGTGCAGGAAACCACTTTTGCACTTGTATTAGTGTGGAAAAACCACTTTTCGCACTTGCGAATGTGTTGAAAAACCACTTTTCGCACTTGTGTTAGTGTTGAAAAACCACTTTTCGCACTTGTGTTGGTGCAGGAAACCACTTTTGCACTTATATTAGTGTGGAAAAAACACTTTTCGCACTTGTGTTAGTGTTGAAAAACCACTTTTCGCACTTGTGTTAGTGTTCAAAAACCACTTTTCGCACTTGTGTTGGTGCAGGAAACCACTTTTGCACTTGTATTAGTGTGAAAAAACCACTTTTCGCACTTGTGTTAGTGTTGAAAAACCACTTTTCACACTTGTGTTAGTGTTGAAAAACCACTTTTCGCACTTGTGTTGGTGCAGGAAACCACTTTTGCACTTGTATTAGTGTGGAAAAAACACTTTTTGCCCTTGTGATAGTGTTGAAAAACCACTTTTCGCACTTGTGTTAGTGTTGAAAAACCACATTTCGCACTTGTGTTGGTGCAGGAAACCACTTTTGCACTTCTATTAGTGTGGAAAAACCACTTTTCGCACTTGTGTTAGTGTTGAAAAACCACTTTTCGCACTTGTGTTAGTGTTGAAAAACCACTTTTCGCACTTGTGTTAGTTCTGAAAAACCACTTATCGCACTTGTGTTGGTGCAGGAAACCACTTTTGCACTTGTATTAGTGTGGAAAAAACACTTTTCGCACTTGTGTTAGTGTTGAAAACCCACTTTTCGCACTTGTGTTAGTGTTGAAAAACAACTTTTCGCACTCGTGTTAGTGTTAAAAAAACCACTTTTCGCACTTGTGTTGGTGCAGGAAACCACTTTTGCACTTGTATTAGTGTGGAAAAACCACTTTTCGCACTTGTGTTAGTGTTGAAAAACCACTTTTCGCACTTGTGTTAGTGTTGAAAAACCACTTTTCGCACTTGTGCTGGTGCAGGAAACCACTTTTGCACTTGTATTAGTGTGGAAAAACCACTTTTCGCACTTGTGGTAGTGTTGAAAAACCACTTTTCACACTTGTGTTAGTGTTGAAAAACCACTTTTCGCACTTGTGTTAGTGTTGAAAAACCACTTTTGAAACCACTTTTGCACTTGTATTAGTGTGGAAAAAACACTTTTTGCACTTGCGATAGTGTTGAAAAACCACTTTTCGCACTTGTGTTAGTGTTGAAAAACCACTTTTCGCACTTGTGTTAGTGTTTGAAAAACCACTTTTCGCACTTGTGTTGGTGCAGGTAACCACTTTTGCACTTGTATTAGTGTGGGAAAACCACTTTTCGCACTTGTGTTAGTGTTGAAAAAATCACTTTTCCGCACTTGTGTTAGTGTTGAAAAACCACTTTTCGCACTTGTGTTGGTGCAGGAAACCACTTTTGCACTTGTATTAGTGTGAAAACCACTTTTCGCACTTGTGTTGGTGCAGGAAACCACTTTTGCATTTGTATTAGTGTGGAAAAAACACTTTTTGCACTTGTGATAGTGTTGAAAAACCACTTTTTCGCACTTGTGTTAGTGTTGAAAAACCACATTTCGCACTTGTGTTGGTGCAGGAAACCACTTTTGCACTTGCTATTAGTGTGGAAAAACTACTTTTCGCACTTGTGTTAGTGTTGAAAAACCACTTTTCGCACTTGTGTTAGTGTTGAAAAACCACTTTTCGCACTTGTGTTAGTGTTGAAAAACCACTTATCGCACTTCTGTTGGTGCAGGAAACCACTTTTTGCACTTGTATTAGTGTGGAAAAACCACTTGTTCACACTTGTGTTAGTGTTGAAAAACACTTTTGGCACTTGTGTTAGTGTGAAAAACCACTTTTCAGCACTTGTGTTAGTGTTGAAAAACCACTTTTTCGCACTTGTGTTGGTGCAGGAAACCACTTTTGCACTTGTATTAGTGTGGAAAAACCACTTTTCACACTTGTGTTAGTGTTGAAAAACCACTTTTCGCACTTGTGTTAGTGTTGAAAAACCACTTTTCGCACTTGTGTTGGTGCAGGAAACCACTTTTTGCACTTGTATTAGTGTGGAAAAAACCACTTTTCGCACTTGTGGTAGTGTTGAAAAACCACTTTTCGCACTTGTGTTAGTGTTGAAAAACCACTTTTCGCACTTGTGTTAGTGTTGAAAAACCACTTTTCGCACTTGTGTTGGTGCAGGAAACCACTTTTGCACTTGTATTAGTGTGGAAAAACCACTTTTCGCACTTGTGGTAGTTGAAAAACCACTTTTCGCACTTGTGTTAGTGTTGAAAAACCACTTTTCGCACTTGTGTTAGTGTTGAAAAACCACTTTTCGCACTTGTGTTAGTGTTGAAAAACCACTTATCGCACTTGTGTTGGTGCAGGAAACCACTTTTGCACTTGTATTAGTGTGGAAAAACCACTTTTCACACTTGTGTTAGTGTTGAAAAACCACTTTTCGCACTTGTGTTAGTGTTGAAAAACAACTTTTCACACTTGTGTTAGTGTTAAAAAACCACTTTTCGCACTTGTGTTGGTGCAGGAAACCACTTTTGCACTTGTATTAGTGTGGAAAAAACACTTTTCACACTTGTGTTAGTGTTGAAAAAAACCACTTTTCGCACTTGTGTTAGTGTTGAAAAAACCACTTTTCGCACTTGTGTTGGTGCAGGAAACCACTTTTGCACTTGTATTAGTGTGGAAAAACCACTTTTCGCACTTGTGGTAGTGTTGAAAAACCACTTTTCGCACTTGTGTTAGTGTTGAAAAACCACTTTTCGCACTTGTGTTGGTGCAGGAAACCACTTTGCACTTGTATTAGTGTGGAAAAACCACTTTTCGCACTTGCGATAGTGTTGAATAACCACTTTTCGCACTTGTGTTAGTGTTGAAAAACCACTTTTCGCACTTGTGTTGGTGCAGGAAACCACTTTTGCACTTATATTAGTGTGGAAAAAACACTTTTCGCACTTGTGTTAGTGTTGAAAAACCACTTTTCGCACTTGTGTTAGTGTTCAAAAAACCACTTTTCGCACTTGTGTTGGTGCAGGAAACCACTTTTGCACTTGTATTAGTGTGAAAAAACCACTTTTCGCACTTGTGTTAGTGTTGAAAAACCACTTTTCACACTTGTGTTAGTGTTGAAAAACCACTTTTCGCACTTGTGTTGGTGCAGGAAACCACTTTTTGCACTTGTATTAGTGTGGAAAAAACACTTTTTGCACTTGTGATAGTGTTGAAAAACCACTTTTCGCACTTGTGTTAGTGTTGAAAAACCACATTTCGCACTTGTGTTGGTGCAGGAAACCCACTTTTGCACTTCTATTAGTGTGGAAAAACCACTTTTCGCACTTGTGTTAGTGTTGAAAAACCCACTTTTCGCACTTGTGTTAGTGTTGAAAAAACCACTTTTCGCACTTGTGTTAGTTCTGAAAAACCACTTATCGCACTTGTGTTGGTGCAGGAAACCACTTTTGCACTTGTATTAGTGTGGAAAAAACACTTTTCGCACTTGTGTTAGTGTTGAAAACCCACTTTTCGCCACTTGTGTTAGTGTTGAAAAACAACTTTTCGCACTCGTGTTAGTGTTTAAAAAAACCACTTTTCGCACTTGTGTTGGTGCAGGAAACCACTTTTGCACTTGTATTAGTGTGGAAAAACCACTTTTCGCACTTGTGTTAGTGTTGAAAAACCACTTTTCGCACTTGTGTTAGTGTTGAAAAAACCACTTTTCGCACTTGTGTTGGTGCAGGAAACCACTTTTGCACTTGTATTAGTGTGGAAAAAACCACTTTTCGCACTTGTGGTAGTGTTGAAAAACCACTTTTCACACTTGTGTTAGTGTTGAAAAACCACTTTTCGCACTTGTGTTAGTGTTGAAAAACCACTTTTCGCACTTGTGTTGGTGCAGGAAACCACTTTTGCACTTGTATTAGTGTGGAAAAAACACTTTTTGCACTTGCGATAGTGTTGAAAAACCACTTTTCGCACTTGTGTTAGTGTTGAAAAAACCACTTTTCGCACTTGTGTTAGTGTTGAAAAAACCACTTTTCGCACTTGTGTTGGTGCAGGTAACCACTTTTGCACTTGTATTAGTGTGGGGAAAACCACTTTTCGCACTTGTGTTAGTGTTGAAAAATCACTTTTCGCACTTGTGTTAGTGTTGAAAAACCACTTTTCGCACTTGTGTTGGTGCAGGAAACCACTTTTGCACTTGTATTAGTGTGGAAAACCACTTTTCGCACTTGTGTTGGTGCAGGAAACCACTTTTGCATTTGTATTAGTGTGGAAAAAACACTTTTTGCACTTGTGATAGTGTTGAAAAACCACTTTTCGCAATTGTGTTAGTGTTGAAAAACCACATTTCGCACTTGTGTTGGTGCAGGAAACCACTTTTGCACTTCTATTAGTGTGGAAAAACCACGTTTCGCACTTGTGTTAGTGTTGAAAAACCACTTTTCGCACTTGTGTTAGTGTTGAAAAACCACTTTTCGCACTTGTGTTAGTGTTGAAAAACCACTTATCGCACTTCTGTTGGTGCAGGAAACCACTTTTGCACTTGTATTAGTGTGGAAAAACCACTTTTCACACTTGTGTTAGTGTTGAAAAACCACTTTTGGCACTTGTGTTAGTGTTGAAAAACAACTTTTCACACTTGTGTTAGTGTTAAAAAAACCACTTTTCGCACTTGTGTTGGTGCAGGAAACCACTTTTGCACTTGTATTAGTGTGGAAAAACCACTTTTCACACTTGTGTTAGTGTTGAAAAACCACTTTTCGCACTTGTGTTAGTGTTGAAAAACCACTTTTCGCACTTGTGTTGGTGCAGGAAACCACTTTTGCACTTGTATTAGTGTGGAAAAACCACTTTTCGCACTTGTGGTAGTGTTGAAAAACCACTTTTCGCACTTGTGTTAGTGTTGAAAAACCACTTTTCGCACTTGTGTTAGTGTTGAAAAACCACTTTTCGCACTTGTGTTGGAGCAGGAAACCACTTTTGCACTTGTATTAGTGTGGAAAAAACACTTTTTGCACTTGCGATAGTGTTGAAAAAACCACTTTTCGCACTTGTGTTAGTGTTGAAAAACCACTTTTCGCACTTGTGTTGGTGCAGGAAACCACTTTTGCACTTATATTAGTGTGGAAAAAACACTTTTCGCACTTGTGTTAGTGTTGAAAAACCACTTTTCGCACTTGTGTTAGTGTTCAAAAACCACTTTTCGCACTTGTGTTGGTGCAGGAAACCACTTTTGCACTTGTATTAGTGTGAAAAAACCACTTTTCGCACTTGTGTTAGTGTTGAAAAACCACTTTTCGCACTTGTGTTAGTGTTGAAAAACCACTTTTCGCACTTGTGTTAGTGTTGAAAAACCACTTTTCGCACTTGTGTTGGTGCAGGTAACCACTTTTGCACTTGTATTAGTGTGGGAAAACCACTTTTCGCACTTGTGTTAGTGTTGAAAAATCACTTTTCGCACTTGTGTTAGTGTTGAAAAACCACTTTTCGCACTTGTGTTGGTGCAGGAAACCACTTTTGCACTTGTATTTGTGTGGAAAACCACTTTTCGCACTTGTGTTGGTGCAGGAAACCACTTTTGCATTTGTATTAGTGTGGAAAAAAACACTTTTTGCACTTGTGATAGTGTTGAAAAACCACTTTTCGCACTTGTGTTAGTGTTGAAAAACCACATTTCGCACTTGTGTTGGTGCAGGAAACCACTTTTGCACTTCTATTAGTGTGGAAAAACCACTTTTCGCACTTGTGTTAGTGTTGAAAAACCACTTTTCGCACTTGTGTTAGTGTTGAAAAACCACTTTTCGCACTTGTGTTAGTGTTGAAAAACCACTTATCGCACTTGTGTTGGTGCAGGAAACCACTTTTGCACTTGTATTAGTGTGGAAAAACCACTTTTCACACTTGTGTTAGTGTTGAAAAAACCACTTTTCGCACTTGTGTTAGTGTTGAAAAACAACTTTTCACACTTGTGTTAGTGTTAAAAAACCACTTTTCGCACTTGTGTTGGTGCAGGAAACCACTTTTGCACTTGTATTTAGTGTGGAAAAACCACTTTTCACACTTATGTTAGTATTGAAAAACCACTTTTCGCACTTGTGTTAGTGTTGAAAAACCACTTTTCGCACTTGTGTTGGTGCAGGAAACCACTTTTGCACTTGTATTAGTGTGGAAAAACCACTTTTCGCACTTGTGGTAGTGTTGAAAAAACCACTTTTCGCACTTGTGTTAGTGTTGAAAAACCACTTTTCGCACTTGTGTTAGTGTTGAAAAACCACTTTTCGCACTTGTGTTGGAGCAGGAAACCACTTTTGCACTTGTATTAGTGTGGAAAAAACACTTTTTGCACTTGCGATAGTGTTGAAAAACCACTTTTCGCACTTGTGTTAGTGTTGAAAAACCACTTTTCGCACTTGTGTTGGTGCAGGAAACCACTTTTGCACTTATATTAGTGTGGGAAAAAACACTTTTCGCACTTGTGTTAGTGTTGAAAAACCACTTTTCGCACTTGTGTTAGTGTTCAAAAACCACTTTTCGCACTTGTGTTGGTGCAGGAAACCACTTTTGCACTTGTATTAGTGTGAAAAAACCACTTTTCGCACTTGTGTTAGTGTTGAAAAACCACTTTTCACACTTGTGTTAGTGTTGAAAAACCACTTTTCGCACTTGTGTTGGTGCAGGAAAAACCAATTTTGCACTTGTATTAGTGTGGAAAAAAACACTTTTTGCACTTGTGATAGTGTTGAAAAACCACTTTTCGCACTTGTGTTAGTGTTGAAAAACCACATTTCGCACTTGTGTTGGTGCAGGAAACCACTTTTGCACTTCTATTAGTGTGGAAAAACCACTTTTCGCACTTGTGTTAGTGTTGAAAAACCACTTTTCGCACTTGTGTTAGTGTTGAAAAACCACTTTTCGCACTTGTGTTAGTTTTGAAAAACCACTTATCGCACTTGTGTTGGTGCAGGAAACCACTTTTGCACTTGTATTAGTGTGGAAAAAACACTTTTCGCACTTGTGTTAGTGTTGAAAACCCACTTTTCGCACTTGTGTTAGTGTTGAAAAACAACTTTTCGCACTTGTGTTAGTGTTTAAAAAACCACTTTTCGCACTTGTGTTGTGCAGGAAACCACTTTTGCACTTGTATTAGTGTGGAAAAACCACTTTTCGCACTTGTGTTAGTGTTGAAAACCACTTTTCGCACTTGTGTTAGTGTTGAAAAACCACTTTTCGCACTTGTGTTGGTGCAGGAAACCACTTTTGCACTTGTATTAGTGTGGAAAAACCACTTTTCGCACTTGTGGTAGTGTTGAAAAACCACTTTTCACACTTGTGTTAGTGTTGAAAAACCACTTTTCGCACTTGTGTTAGTGTTGAAAAACCACTTTTCGCACTTGTGTTGGTGCAGGTAACCACTTTTGCACTTGTATTAGTGTGGGAAAACAACTTTTCGCACTTGTGTTAGTGTTGAAAAACCACTTTTCGCACTTGTGTTAGTGTTGAAAAACCACTTTTCGCACTTGTGTTGGTGCAGGTAACCACTTTTGCACTTGTATTAGTGTGGGAAAACCACTTTTCGCACTTGTGTTAGTGTTGAAAAATCACTTTTCGCACTTGTGTTAGTGTTGAAAAACCACTTTTCGCACTTGAGTTGGTGCAGGAAACCACTTTTGCACTTGTATTAGTGTGGAAAACCACTTTTCGCACTTGTGTTGGTGCAGGAAACCACTTTTGCATTTGTATTAGTGTGGAAAAAACACTTTTTGCACTTGTGATAGTGTTGAAAAACCACTTTTCGCACTTGTGTTAGTGTTGAAAAACCACATTTCGCACTTGTGTTGGTGCAGGAAACCACTTTTGCACTTCTATTAGTGTGGAAAAACCACTTTTCGCACTTGTGTTAGTGTTGAAAAACCACTTTTCGCACTTGTGTTAGTGTTGAAAAACCACTTTTCGCACTTGTGTTAGTGTTGAAAAACCACTTATCGCACTTGTGTTGGTGCAGGAAACCACTTTTGCACTTGTATTAGTGTGGAAAAACCACTTTTCACACTTGTGTTAGTGTTGAAAAACCACTTTTCGCACTTGTGTTAGTGTTGAAAAACAACTTTTCACACTTGTGTTAGTGTTAAAAAACCACTTTTCGCACTTGTGTTGGTGCAGGAAACCACTTTTGCACTTGTATTAGTGTGGAAAAACCACTTTTCACACTTGTGTTAGTGTTGAAAAACCACTTTTCGCACTTGTGTTAGTGTTGAAAAACCACTTTTCGCACTTGTGTTGGTGCAGGAAACCACTTTTGCACTTGTATTAGTGTGGAAAAACCACTTTTCGCACTTGTGGTAGTGTTGAAAAACCACTTTTCGCACTTGTGTTAGTGTTGAAAAACCACTTTTCGCACTTGTGTTGGTGCAGGAAACCACTTTTGCACTTGTATTAGTGTGGAAAAACCACTTTTCGCACTTGCGATAGTGTTGAAAAACCACTTTTCGCACTTGTGTTAGTGTTGAAAAACCACTTTTCGCACTTGTGTTGGTGCAGGAAACCACTTTTGCACTTATATTAGTGTGGAAAAAACACTTTTCGCACTTGTGTTAGTGTTGAAAAACCACTTTTCGCACTTGTGTTAGTGTTCAAAAACCACTTTTCGCACTTGTGTTGGTGCAGGAAACCACTTTTGCACTTGTATTAGTGTGAAAAAACCACTTTTCGCACTTGTGTTAGTGTTGAAAAACCACTTTTCACACTTGTGTTAGTGTTGAAAAACCACTTTTCGCACTTGTGTTGGTGCAGGAAACCACTTTTGCACTTGTATTAGTGTGGAAAAAACACTTTTTGCACTTGTGATAGTGTTGAAAAACCACTTTTCGCACTTGTGTTAGTGTTGAAAAACCACATTTCGCACTTGTGTTGGTGCAGGAAACCACTTTTGCACTTCTATTAGTGTGGAAAAACCACTTTTCGCACTTGTGTTAGTGTTGAAAAACCACTTTTCGCACTTGTGTTAATGTTGAAAAACCACTTTTCGCACTTGTGTTAGTTTTGAAAAACCACTTATCGCACTTGTGTTGGTGCAGGAAACCACTTTTGCACTTGTATTAGTGTGGAAAAAACACTTTTCGCACTTGTGTTAGTGTTGAAAACCCACTTTTCGCACTTGTGTTAGTGTTGAAAAACAACTTTTCGCACTTGTGTTAGTGTTTAAAAAACCACTTTTCGCACTTGTGTTGGTGCAGGAAACCACTTTTGCACTTGTATTAGTGTGGAAAAACCACTTTTCGCACTTGTGTTAGTGTTGAAAAACCACTTTTCGCACTTGTGTTAGTGTTGAAAAACCACTTTTCGCACTTGTGTTGGTGCAGGAAACCACTTTTGCACTTGTATTAGTGTGGAAAAACCACTTTTCGCACTTGTGGTAGTGTTGAAAAACCACTTTTCACACTTGTGTTAGTGTTGAAAAACCACTTTTCGCACTTGTGTTAGTGTTGAAAAACCACTTTTCGCACTTGTGTTGGTGCAGGAAACCACTTTTGCACTTGTATTAGTGTGGAAAAAACACTTTTTGCACTTGCGATAGTGTTGAAAAACCACTTTTCGCACTTGTGTTAGTGTTGAAAAACCACTTTTCGCACTTGTGTTAGTGTTGAAAAACCACTTTTCGCACTTGTGTTGGTGCAGGTAACCACTTTTGCACTTGTATTAGTGTGGGAAAACCACTTTTCGCACTTGTGTTAGTGTTGAAAAATCACTTTTCGCACTTGTGTTAGTGTTGAAAAACCACTTTTCGCACTTGTGTTGGTGCAGGAAACCACTTTTGCACTTGTATTAGTGTGGAAAACCACTTTTCGCACTTGTGTTGGTGCAGGAAACCACTTTTGCATTTGTATTAGTGTGGAAAAAACACTTTTTGCACTTGTGATAGTGTTGAAAAACCACTTTTCGCACTTGTGTTAGTGTTGAAAAACCACATTTCGCACTTGTGTTGGTGCAGGAAACCACTTTTGCACTTCTATTAGTGTGGAAAAAACCACTTTTCGCACTTGTGTTAGTGTTGAAAAACCACTTTTCGCACTTGTGTTAGTGTTGAACAACCACTTTTCGCACTTGTGTTAGTGTTGAAAAACCACTTATCGCACTTGTGTTGGTGCAGGAAACCACTTTTGCACTTGTATTAGTGTGGAAAAACCACTTTTCACACTTGTGTTAGTGTTGAAAAACCACTTTTCGCACTTGTGTTAGTGTTGAAAAACAACTTTTCACACTTGTGTTAGTGTTAAAAAACCACTTTTCGCACTTGTGTTGGTGCAGGAAACCACTTTTGCACTTGTATTAGTGTGGAAAAACCACTTTTCACACTTGTGTTAGTGTTGAAAAACCACTTTTCGCACTTGTGTTAGTGTTGAAAAACCACTTTTCGCACTTGTGTTGGTGCAGGAAACCACTTTTGCACTTGTATTAGTGTGGAAAAACCACTTTTCGCACTTGTGGTAGTGTTGAAAAACCACTTTTCGCACTTGTGTTAGTGTTGAAAAACCACTTTTCGCACTTGTGTTAGTGTTGAAAAACCACTTTTCGCACTTGTGTTGGAGCAGGAAACCACTTTTGCACTTGTATTAGTGTGGAAAAAACACTTTTTGCACTTGCGATAGTGTTGAAAAACCACTTTTCGCACTTGTGTTAGTGTTGAAAAACCACTTTTCGCACTTGTGTTGGTGCAGGAAACCACTTTTGCACTTATATTAGTGTGGAAAAAACACTTTTCGCACTTGTGTTAGTGTTGAAAAACCACTTTTCGCACTTGTGTTAGTGTTCAAAAACCACTTTTCGCACTTGTGTTGGTGCAGGAAACCACTTTTGCACTTGTATTAGTGTGAAAAAACCACTTTTCGCACTTGTGTTAGTGTTGAAAAACCACTTTTCGCACTTGTGTTAATGTTGAAAAACCACTTTTCGCACTTGTGTTGGTGCAGGAAACCACTTTTGCACTTGTATTAGTGTGGAAAAACCACTTTTTGCACTTGTGATAGTGTTGAAAAACCACTTTTTGCACTTGTGTTAGTGTTGAAAAACCACTTTTCGCACTTGTGTTGGTGCAGGAAACCACTTTTGCACTTGTATTAGTGTGGAAAAACCACTTTTCGCACTTGTGTTAGTGTTCAAAAACCACTTTTCGCACTTGTGTTAGTGTTGAAAAACCACTTTTCGCACTTGTGTTAGTGTTGAAAAACCACTTTTCGCACTTGTGTTGGTGCAGGAAACCACTTTTGCACTTGTATTAGTGTGGAAAAAACACTTTTCGCACTTGTTTTAGTGTTGAAAAACCACTTTTCGCACTTGTGTTAGTGTTGAAAAACCACTTTTCGCACTTGTGTTGGTGCAGGAAACCACTTTTGCATTTGTATTAATGTGGAAAAAACACTTTTTGCACTTGTGATAGTGTTGAAAAACCACTTTTCGCACTTGTGTTAGTGTTGAAAAACCACATTTCGCACTTGTGTTGGTGCAGGAAACCACTTTTGCACTTCTATTAGTGTGGAAAACCACTTTTCGCACTTGTGTTAGTGTTGAAAAACCACTTTTCCCACTTGTGTTAGTGTTGAAAAACCACATTTCGCACTTGTGTTGGTGCAGGAAACCACTTTTGCACTTGTATTAGTGTGGAAAAACCACTTTTCGCACTTGTGTTAGTGTTGAAAAACCACTTTTCGCACTTGTGTTGGTGTTGAAAAACCACTTTTCGCACTTGTGTTAGTGTTGAAAAACCATTTTTCGCACTTGTGTTGGTGCAGGAAACCACTTTTGCAATTGTATTAGTGTGGAAAAACACTTTTTGCACTTGTGATGGTGTTGAAAAACCACTTTTCGCACTTGTGTTAGTGTTGAAAAACCACTTTTCGCACTTGTGTTGGTGCAGGAAACCACTTTTGCACTTGTATTAGTGTGGAAAAAACACTTTTTGCACTTGCGATAGTGTTGAAAAACCACTTTTCGCACTTGTGTTAGTGTTGAAAAACCACTTTTCGCACTTGTGTTAGTGTTGAAAAACCACTTTTCGCACTTGTGTTGGTGCAGGTAACAACTTTTGCACTTGTATTAGTGTGGGAAAACCACTTTTCGCACTTGTGTTAGTGTTGAAAAATCACTTTTCGCACTTGTGTTAGTGTTGAAAAACCACTTTTCGCACTTGTGTTGGTGCAGGAAACCACTTTTGCACTTGTATTAGTGTGGAAAACCACTTTTCGCACTTGTGTTGGTGCAGGAAACCACTTTTGCATTTGTATTAGTGTGGAAAAAACACTTTTTGCACTTGTGATAGTGTTGAAAAACCACTTTTCGCACTTGTGTTAGTGTTGAAAAACCACATTTCGCACTTGTGTTGGTGCAGGAAACCACTTTTGCACTTCTATTAGTGTGGAAAAAACCACTTTTCGCACTTGTGTTAGTGTTGAAAAACCACTTTTCGCACTTGTGTTAGTGTTGAAAAACCACTTTTCGCACTTGTGTTAGTGTTGAAAAACCACTTATCGCACTTGTGTTGGTGCAGGAAACCACTTTTGCACTTGTATTAGTGTGGAAAAACCACTTTTCACACTTGTGTTAGTGTTGAAAAACCACTTTTCGCACTTGTGTTAGTGTTGAAAAACAACTTTTCACACTTGTGTTAGTGTTAAAAAACCACTTTTCGCACTTGTGTTGGTGCAGGAAACCACTTTTGCACTTGTATTAGTGTGGAAAAACCACTTTTCACACTTGTGTTAGTGTTGAAAAACCACTTTTCGCACTTGTGTTAGTGTTGAAAAACCACTTTTCGCACTTGTGTTGGTGCAGGAAACCACTTTTGCACTTGTATTAGTGTGGAAAAACCACTTTTCGCACTTGTGGTAGTGTTGAAAAACCACTTTTCGCACTTGTGTTAGTGTTGAAAAACCACTTTTCGCACTTGTGTTAGTGTTGAAAAACCACTTTTCGCACTTGTGTTAGTGTGGAAAAAACACTTTTTGCACTTGCGATAGTGTTGAAAAACCACTTTTCGCACTTGTGTTAGTGTTGAAAAACCACTTTTCGCACTTGTGTTGGTGCAGGAAACCACTTTTGCACTTGTATTAGTGTGGAAAAAACACTTTTTGCACTTGCGATAGTGTTGAAAAACCACTTTTCGCACTTGTGTTAGTGTTGAAAAACCACTTTTCGCACTTGTGTTGGTGCAGGAAACCACTTTTGCACTTATATTAGTGTGGAAAAAACACTTTTCGCACTTGTGTTAGTGTTGAAAAACCACTTTTCGCACTTGTGTTAGTGTTCAAAAACCACTTTTCGCACTTGTGTTGGTGCAGGAAACCACTTTTGCACTTGTATTAGTGTGAAAAAACCACTTTTCGCACTTGTGTTAGTGTTGAAAAACCACTTTTCGCACTTGTGTTAGTGTTGAAAAACCACTTTTCGCACTTGTGTTGGTGCAGGAAACCACTTTTGCACTTGTATTAGTGTGGAAAAACCACTTTTTGCACTTGTGATAGTGTTGAAAAACCACTTTTTGCACTTGTGTTAGTGTTGAAAAACCACTTTTCGCACTTGTGTTGGTGCAGGAAACCACTTTTGCACTTGTATTAGTGTGGAAAAACCACTTTTCGCACTTGTGTTAGTGTTCAAAAACCACTTTTCGCACTTGTGTTAGTGTTGAAAAACCACTTTTCGCACTTGTGTTAGTGTTGAAAAACCACTTTTCGCACTTGTGTTGGTGCAGGAAACCACTTTTGCACTTGTATTAGTGTGGAAAAAACACTTTTCGCACTTGTTTTAGTGTTGAAAAACCACTTTTCGCACTTGTGTTAGTGTTGAAAAACCACTTTTCGCACTTGTGTTGGTGCAGGAAACCACTTTTGCATTTGTATTAATGTGGAAAAAACACTTTTTGCACTTGTGATAGTGTTGAAAAACCACTTTTCGCACTTGTGTTAGTGTTGAAAAACCACATTTCGCACTTGTGTTGGTGCAGGAAACCACTTTTGCACTTCTATTAGTGTGGAAAACCACTTTTCGCACTTGTGTTAGTGTTGAAAAACCACTTTTCCCACTTGTGTTAGTGTTGAAAAACCACATTTCGCACTTGTGTTGGTGCAGGAAACCACTTTTGCACTTGTATTAGTGTGGAAAAACCACTTTTCGCACTTGTGTTAGTGTTGAAAAACCACTTTTCGCACTTGTGTTGGTGTTGAAAAACCACTTTTCGCACTTGTGTTAGTGTTGAAAAACCATTTTTCGCACTTGTGTTGGTGCAGGAAACCACTTTTGCAATTGTATTAGTGTGGAAAAACACTTTTTGCACTTGTGATGGTGTTGAAAAACCACTTTTCGCACTTGTGTTAGTGTTGAAAAACCACTTTTCGCACTTGTGTTGGTGCAGGAAACCACTTTTGCACTTGTATTAGTGTGGAAAAAACACTTTTCGCACTTGTGCTAGAGTTGAAAAACCACTTTTCGCACTTGTGTTAGTGTTGAAAAACTACTTTTCGCACTTGTGTTGGTGCAGGAAACCACTTTTGCACTTGTATTAGTGTGGGAAAACCACTTTTCACACTTGTGTTAGTGTTGAAAAACCACTTTTCGCACTTGTGTTAGTGTTGAAAAACAACTTTTCACACTTGTGTTAGTGTTAAAAAACCACTTTTCGCACTTGTGTTGGTGCAGGAAACCACTTTTGCACTTGTATTAGTGTGGAAAAACCACTTTTCACACTTGTGTTAGTGTTGAAAAACCACTTTTCGCACTTGTGTTAGTGTTGAAAAACCACTTTTCGCACTTGTGTTGGTGCAGGAAACCACTTTTGCACTTGTATTAGTGTGGAAAAACCACTTTTCGCACTTGTGGTAGTGTTGAAAAACCACTTTTCGCACTTGTGTTAGTGTTGAAAAACCACTTTTCGCACTTGTGTTAGTGTTGAAAAACCACTTTTCGCACTTGTGTTAGTGTGGAAAAAACACTTTTTGCACTTGCGATAGTGTTGAAAAACCACTTTTCGCACTTGTGTTAGTGTTGAAAAACCACTTTTCGCACTTGTGTTGGTGCAGGAAACCACTTTTGCACTTGTATTAGTGTGGAAAAAACACTTTTTGCACTTGCGATAGTGTTGAAAAACCACTTTTCGCACTTGTGTTAGTGTTGAAAAACCACTTTTCGCACTTGTGTTGGTGCAGGAAACCACTTTTGCACTTATATTAGTGTGGAAAAAACACTTTTCGCACTTGTGTTAGTGTTGAAAAACCACTTTTCGCACTTGTGTTAGTGTTCAAAAACCACTTTTCGCACTTGTGTTGGTGCAGGAAACCACTTTTGCACTTGTATTAGTGTGAAAAAACCACTTTTCGCACTTGTGTTAGTGTTGAAAAACCACTTTTCGCACTTGTGTTAGTGTTGAAAAACCACTTTTCGCACTTGTGTTGGTGCAGGAAACCACTTTTGCACTTGTATTAGTGTGGAAAAACCACTTTTTGCACTTGTGATAGTGTTGAAAAACCACTTTTTGCACTTGTGTTAGTGTTGAAAAACCACTTTTCGCACTTGTGTTGGTGCAGGAAACCACTTTTGCACTTGTATTAGTGTGGAAAAACCACTTTTCGCACTTGTGTTAGTGTTCAAAAACCACTTTTCGCACTTGTGTTAGTGTTGAAAAACCACTTTTCGCACTTGTGTTAGTGTTGAAAAACCACTTTTCGCACTTGTGTTGGTGCAGGAAACCACTTTTGCACTTGTATTAGTGTGGAAAAAACACTTTTCGCACTTGTTTTAGTGTTGAAAAACCACTTTTCGCACTTGTGTTAGTGTTGAAAAACCACTTTTCGCACTTGTGTTGGTGCAGGAAACCACTTTTGCATTTGTATTAATGTGGAAAAAACACTTTTTGCACTTGTGATAGTGTTGAAAAACCACTTTTCGCACTTGTGTTAGTGTTGAAAAACCACATTTCGCACTTGTGTTGGTGCAGGAAACCACTTTTGCACTTCTATTAGTGTGGAAAACCACTTTTCGCACTTGTGTTAGTGTTGAAAAACCACTTTTCCCACTTGTGTTAGTGTTGAAAAACCACTTTTCGCACTTGTGTTGGTGCAGGAAACCACTTTTGCACTTGTATTAGTGTGGAAAAACCACTTTTTGCACTTGTGATAGTGTTGAAAAACCACTTTTTGCACTTGTGTTAGTGTTGAAAAACCACTTTTCGCACTTGTGTTGGTGCAGGAAACCACTTTTGCACTTGTATTAGTGTGAAAAAACCACTTTTCGCACTTGTGTTAGTGTTGAAAAACCACTTTTCGCACTTGTGTTAGTGTTGAAAAACCACTTTTCGCACTTGTGTTGGTGCAGGAAACCACTTTTGCACTTGTATTAGTGTGGAAAAACCACTTTTTGCACTTGTGATAGTGTTGAAAAACCACTTTTTGCACTTGTGTTAGTGTTGAAAAACCACTTTTCGCACTTGTGTTGGTGCAGGAAACCACTTTTGCACTTGTATTAGTGTGGAAAAACCACTTTTCGCACTTGTGTTAGTGTTCAAAAACCACTTTTCGCACTTGTGTTAGTGTTGAAAAACCACTTTTCGCACTTGTGTTAGTGTTGAAAAACCACTTTTCGCACTTGTGTTGGTGCAGGAAACCACTTTTGCACTTGTATTAGTGTGGAAAAAACACTTTTCGCACTTGTTTTAGTGTTGAAAAACCACTTTTCGCACTTGTGTTAGTGTTGAAAAACCACTTTTCGCACTTGTGTTGGTGCAGGAAACCACTTTTGCATTTGTATTAATGTGGAAAAAACACTTTTTGCACTTGTGATAGTGTTGAAAAACCACTTTTCGCACTTGTGTTAGTGTTGAAAAACCACATTTCGCACTTGTGTTGGTGCAGGAAACCACTTTTGCACTTCTATTAGTGTGGAAAACCACTTTTCGCACTTGTGTTAGTGTTGAAAAACCACTTTTCCCACTTGTGTTAGTGTTGAAAAACCACATTTCGCACTTGTGTTGGTGCAGGAAACCACTTTTGCACTTGTATTAGTGTGGAAAAACCACTTTTCGCACTTGTGTTAGTGTTGAAAAACCACTTTTCGCACTTGTGTTGGTGTTGAAAAACCACTTTTCGCACTTGTGTTAGTGTTGAAAAACCATTTTTCGCACTTGTGTTGGTGCAGGAAACCACTTTTGCAATTGTATTAGTGTGGAAAAACACTTTTTGCACTTGTGATGGTGTTGAAAAACCACTTTTCGCACTTGTGTTAGTGTTGAAAAACCACTTTTCGCACTTGTGTTGGTGCAGGAAACCACTTTTGCACTTGTATTAGTGTGGAAAAAACACTTTTCGCACTTGTGCTAGAGTTGAAAAACCACTTTTCGCACTTGTGTTAGTGTTGAAAAACTACTTTTCGCACTTGTGTTAGTGCAGGAAACCACTTTTGCACTTGCATTAGTGTGGAAAAAACACTTTTCGCACTTGTGCTAGAGTTGAAAAACCACTTTTCGCACTTGTGTTAGTGTTGAAAAACCACTTTTTGCACTTGTGTTGGTGCAGGAAACCACTTTTGTACTTGTATTAGTGTGGAAAAAACACTTTTCGCACTTGTGCTAGAGTTAAAAAACCACTTTTCGCACTTGTGTTAGTGTTGAAAAACCACTTTTCGCACTTGTGTTGGTGCAGGAAACCACTTTTGCACTTGTATTAGTGTGGAAAAAACACTTTTCGCACTTGTGCTAGAGTTGAAAAACCACTTTTCGCACTTGTGGTAGTGTTGAAAAACCACTTTTCGCACTTGTGTTGGTGCAGGAAACCACTTTTGCACTTGCATTAGTGTGGAAAAACCACTTTTCGCACTTGTGTTAGTGTTGAAAAACCACTTTTCGCACTTGTGTTAGTGTTGAAAAACCACTTTTCGCACTTGTGTTGGTGCAGGAAACCTCTTTTGCACTTGTATTAGTGTGGAAAAAACACTTTTTGCACTTGTGATATTGTTGAAAAACCACTTTTCGCACTTGTGTTAGTGTTGAAAAACCACTTTTCGCAATTTTGTTAGTGTTGAAAAACCACTTTTCGCACTCGTGTTGGTGCAGGAAACCACTTTTGCACTTGTATTAGTGTGGAAAAAACACTTTTTGCACTTGTGATAGTGTTGAAAAACCACTTTTCGCACTTGTGTTAGTGTTGAAAAACCACTTTTCGCACTTGTGTTGGTGCAGGAAACCACTTTTGCACGTGTATTAGTGTGGAAAAAACACTTTTTGCACTTGTGTTAGTGTTGAAAAACCACTTTTCGCACTTGTGTTAGTGTTGAAAAACCACTTTTTGCACTTGTGTTGGTGCAGGAAACCACTTTTGCACTTGTATTAGTGTGGAAAAAACACTTTTCGCACCTGTGTTAGTGTTGAAAAACCACTTTTTGCACTTGTGTTAGTGTTGAAAAACCACTTTTCGCACTTGTGTTAGTGTTGAAAAACCACTTTTCGCACTTGTGTTAGTGTTGAAAAACCACTTTTCGCACTTGTGTTGGTGCAGGAAACCACTTTTGCACTTGTATTAGTGTGGAAAAACCACTTTTCGCACTTGTGTTAGTGTTGAAAAACCACTTTTCGCACTTGTGTTAGTGTTGAAAAACCACTTTTCGCACTTGTGTTGGTGCAGGAAACCACTTTTGCACTTGTATTAGTGTGGAAAAAACACTTTTGCACTTGTATTAGTGTGGAAAAACCACTTTTCGCACTTGTGTTAGTGTTGAAAAACCACTTTTCGCAATTTTGTTAGTGTTGAAAAACCACTTTTCGCACTCGTGTTGGTGCAGGAAACCACTTTTGCACTTGTATTAGTGTGGAAAAAACACTTTTTGCACTTGTGATAGTGTTGAAAAACCACTTTTCGCACTTGTGTTAGTGTTGAAAAACCACTTTTCGCACTTGTGTTGGTGCAGGAAACCACTTTTGCACGTGTATTAGTGTGGAAAAAACACTTTTTGCACTTGTGTTAGTGTTGAAAAACCACTTTTCGCACTTGTGTTAGTGTTGAAAAACCACTTTTTGCACTTGTGTTGGTGCAGGAAACCACTTTTGCACTTGTATTAGTGTGGAAAAAACACTTTTCGCACTTGTGTTAGTGTTGAAAAACCACTTTTTGCACTTGTGTTAGTGTTGAAAAGCCACTTTTCGCACTTGTGTTAGTGTTGAAAAACCACTTTTCGCACTGGTGTTGGTGCAGGAAACCACTTTTGCACTTGTATTAGTGTGGAAAAACCACTTTTCGCACTTGTGTTAGTGTTGAAAAACCACTTTTCGCACTTGTGTTAGTGTTGAAAAACCACTTTTCGCACTTGTGTTAGTGTTGAAAAACCACTTTTCGCACTTGTGTTGGTGCAGGAAACCACTTTTGCACTTGTATTAGTGTGGAAAAAACACTTTTCGCACTTGTGTTAGTTTTGAAAAACCACTTTTCGCACTTGTGTTAGTGTTGAAAAACCACTTTTCGCACTTGTGTTGGTGCAGGAAACCACTTTTGCACTTGTATTAGTGTGGAAAAACACTTTTTGCACTTGTGATGGTGTTGAAAAACCACTTTTCGCACTGGTGTTAGTGTTGAAAAACCACTTTTCGCACTTGTGTTGGTGCAGGAAACCTCTTTTGCACTTGTATTAGTGTGGAAAAACCACTTTTCGCACTTGTGTTAGTGTTGAAAAACCACTTTTCGCACTTGTGTTAGTGTTGAAAAACCACTTTTCGCACTTGTGTTGGTGCAGGAAACCACTTTTGCACTTGTATTAGTGTGGAAAAAACACTTTTTGCACTTGTGATAGTGTTGAAAAACCACTTTTCGCACTTGTGTTAGTGTTGAAAAACCACTTTTCGCACTTGTGTTAGTGTTGAAAAACCACTTTTCGCACTTGTGCTGGTGCAGGAAACCACTTTTGCACTTGTATTAGTGTGGAAAAAACACTTTTCGCACTTGTGCTAGAGTTGAAAAACCACTTTTCGCACTTGTGTTAGTGTTGAAAAACCACTTTTCGCACTTGTGTTAGTGCAGGAAACCACTTTTGCACTTGTATTAGTGTGGAAAAAACACTTTTTGCATTTGCTATAGTGTTGAAAAACCACTTTTCGCACTTGTGTTACTATTGAAAAACCACTTTCGGCACTTGTGTTGGTGCAGGAAACCACTTTTGCACTTGTATTAGTGTGGAAAAAACACTTTTTGCACTTGTGATAGTGTTGAAAAACCACTTTTCGCACTTGTGTTAGTGTTGAAAAACCACTTTTTGCACTTGTGTTAGTGTTGAAAAACCACTTTTCGCACTTGTGTTGGTGCAGGAAACCACTTTTGCACTTGTATTAGTGTGGAAAAACCACTTTTCGCACTTGTGTTAGTGTTGAAAAACCACTTTTCGCACTTGTGTTAGTGTTGAAAAACCACTTTTCGCACTTGTGTTAGTGTTGAAAAACCACTTTTCGCACTTGTGTTGGTGCAGGAAACCACTTTTGCACTTGTATTAGTGTGGAAAAAACACTTTTAGCACTTGTGTTAGTTTTGGAAAACCACTTTTCGCACTTGTGTTAGTGTTGAAAAACCACTTTTCGCACTTGTGTTGGTGCAGGAAACCACTTTTGCACTTGTATTAGTGTGGAAAAACACTTTTTGCACTTGTGATGGTGTTGAAAAACCACTTTTCGCACTTGTGTTAGTGTTGAAAAACCACTTTTCGCACTTGTGTTGGTGCAGGAAACCACTTTTGCACTTGTATTAGTGTGGAAAAAACACTTTTCGCACTTGTGCTAGAGTTGAAAAACCACTTTTCGCACTTGTGTTAGTGTTGAAAAACCACTTTTTGCACTTGTGTTGGTGCAGGAAACCACTTTTGCACTTGTATTAGTGTGGAAAAAACACTTTTCGCACTTGTGCTAGAGTTGAAAAACCACTTTTTGCACTTGTGTTGGTGCAGGAAACCACTTTTGCACTTGTATTAGTGTGGAAAAAACACTTTTCGCACTTGTGCTAGAGTTGAAAAACCACTTTTCGCACTTGTGTTAGTGTTGAAAAACCACTTTTCGCACTTGTGTTGGTGCAGGAAACCACTTTTGCACTTGTATTAGTGTGGAAACAACACTTTTCGCACTTGTGCTAGAGTTGAAAAACCACTTTTCGCACTTGTGTTAGTGTTGAAAACCACTTTTCGCACTTGTGTTGGTGCAGGAAACCACTTTTGCACTTGTATTAGTGTGGAAAAAACACTTTTTGCACTTGTGATAGTGTTGAAAAACCACTTTTCGCACTTGTGTTAGTGTTGAAAAACCACTTTTCGCACTTGTGTTAGTGTTGAAAAACCACTTTTCGCACTGGTGTTGGTGCAGGAAACCACTTTTGCACTTGTATTAGTGTGGAAAAACCACTTTTCGCACTTGTGTTAGTGTTGAAAAACCACTTTTCGCACTTGTGTTAGTGTTGAAAAACCACTTTTCGCACTTGTGTTAGTGTTGAAAAACCACTTTTCGCACTTGTGTTGGTGCAGGAAACCACTTTTGCACTTGTATTAGTGTGGAAAAAACACTTTTCGCACTTGTGTTAGTTTTGAAAAACCACTTTTCGCACTTGTGTTAGTGTTGAAAAACCACTTTTCGCACTTGTGCTGGTGCAGGAAACCACTTTTGCACTTGTATTAGTGTGGAAAAAACACTTTTCGCACTTGTGCTAGAGTTGAAAAACCACTTTTCGCACTTGTGTTAGTGTTGAAAAACCACTTTTCGCACTTGTGTTAGTGCAGGAAACCACTTTTGCACTTGTATTAGTTTGGAAAAAACACTTTTTGCACTTGCTATAGTGTTGAAAAACCACTTTTCGCACTTGTGTTAGTGTTGAAAAACCACTTTCGGCACTTGTGTTGGTGCAGGAAACCACTTTTGCACTTGTATTAGTGTGGAAAAAACACTTTTTGCACTTGTGATAGTGTTGAAAAACCACTTTTCGCACTTGTGTTAGTGTTGAAAAACCACTTTTCCCACTTGTGTTAGTGTTGAAAAACCACATTTCGCACTTGTGTTGGTGCAGGAAACCACTTTTGCACTTGTATTAGTGTGGAAAAACCACTTTTCGCACTTGTGTTAGTGTTGAAAAACCACTTTTCGCACTTGTGTTGGTGTTGAAAAACCACTTTTCGCACTTGTGTTAGTGTTGAAAAACCACTTTTCGCACTTGTGTTGGTGCAGGAAACCACTTTTGCACTTGTATTAGTGTGGAAAAAACACTTTTCGCACTTGTGTTAGTTTTGAAAAACCACTTTTCGCACTTGTGTTAGTGTTGAAAAACCATTTTTCGCACTTGTGTTGGTGCAGGAAACCACTTTTGCAATTGTATTAGTGTGGAAAAACACTTTTTGCACTTGTGATGGTGTTGAAAAACCACTTTTCGCACTTGTGTTAGTGTTGAAAAACCACTTTTCGCACTTGTGTTAGTGCAGGAAACCACTTTTGCACTTGCATTAGTGTGGAAAAAACACTTTTCGCACTTGTGCTAGAGTTGAAAAACCACTTTTCGCACTTGTGTTAGTGTTGAAAAACCACTTTTTGCACTTGTGTTGGTGCAGGAAACCACTTTTGCACTTGTATTAGTGTGGAAAAAACACTTTTCGCACTTGTGCTAGAGTTGAAAAACCACTTTTCGCACTTGTGTTAGTGTTGAAAAACCACTTTTCGCACTTGTGTTGGTGCAGGAAACCACTTTTGCACTTGTATTAGTGTGGAAAAAACACTTTTCGCACTTGTGCTAGAGTTGAAAAACCACTTTTCGCACTTGTGTTAGTGTTGAAAAACCACTTTTCGCACTTGTGTTAGTGTTGAAAAACCACTTTTTGCACTTGTGTTGGTGCAGGAAACCACTTTTGCACTTGTATTAGTGTGGAAAAAACACTTTTCGCACCTGTGTTAGTGTTGAAAAACCACTTTTTGCACTTGTGTTAGTGTTGAAAAACCACTTTTCGCACTTGTGTTAGTGTTGAAAAACCACTTTTCGCACTTGTGTTAGTGTTGAAAAACCACTTTTCGCACTTGTGTTGGTGCAGGAAACCACTTTTGCACTTGTATTAGTGTGGAAAAACCACTTTTCGCACTTGTGTTAGTGTTGAAAAACCACTTTTCGCACTTGTGTTAGTGTTGAAAAACCACTTTTCGCACTTGTGTTGGTGCAGGAAACCACTTTTGCACTTGTATTAGTGTGGAAAAAACACTTTTGCACTTGTATTAGTGTGGAAAAACCACTTTTCGCACTTGTGTTAGTGTTGAAAAACCACTTTTCGCAATTTTGTTAGTGTTGAAAAACCACTTTTCGCACTCGTGTTGGTGCAGGAAACCACTTTTGCACTTGTATTAGTGTGGAAAAAACACTTTTTGCACTTGTGATAGTGTTGAAAAACCACTTTTCGCACTTGTGTTAGTGTTGAAAAACCACTTTTCGCACTTGTGTTGGTGCAGGAAACCACTTTTGCACGTGTATTAGTGTGGAAAAAACACTTTTTGCACTTGTGTTAGTGTTGAAAAACCACTTTTCGCACTTGTGTTAGTGTTGAAAAACCACTTTTTGCACTTGTGTTGGTGCAGGAAACCACTTTTGCACTTGTATTAGTGTGGAAAAAACACTTTTCGCACTTGTGTTAGTGTTGAAAAACCACTTTTTGCACTTGTGTTAGTGTTGAAAAGCCACTTTTCGCACTTGTGTTAGTGTTGAAAAACCACTTTTCGCACTGGTGTTGGTGCAGGAAACCACTTTTGCACTTGTATTAGTGTGGAAAAACCACTTTTCGCACTTGTGTTAGTGTTGAAAAACCACTTTTCGCACTTGTGTTAGTGTTGAAAAACCACTTTTCGCACTTGTGTTAGTGTTGAAAAACCACTTTTCGCACTTGTGTTGGTGCAGGAAACCACTTTTGCACTTGTATTAGTGTGGAAAAAACACTTTTCGCACTTGTGTTAGTTTTGAAAAACCACTTTTCGCACTTGTGTTAGTGTTGAAAAACCACTTTTCGCACTTGTGTTGGTGCAGGAAACCACTTTTGCACTTGTATTAGTGTGGAAAAACACTTTTTGCACTTGTGATGGTGTTGAAAAACCACTTTTCGCACTGGTGTTAGTGTTGAAAAACCACTTTTCGCACTTGTGTTGGTGCAGGAAACCTCTTTTGCACTTGTATTAGTGTGGAAAAACCACTTTTCGCACTTGTGTTAGTGTTGAAAAACCACTTTTCGCACTTGTGTTAGTGTTGAAAAACCACTTTTCGCACTTGTGTTGGTGCAGGAAACCACTTTTGCACTTGTATTAGTGTGGAAAAAACACTTTTTGCACTTGTGATAGTGTTGAAAAACCACTTTTCGCACTTGTGTTAGTGTTGAAAAACCACTTTTCGCACTTGTGTTAGTGTTGAAAAACCACTTTTCGCACTTGTGCTGGTGCAGGAAACCACTTTTGCACTTGTATTAGTGTGGAAAAAACACTTTTCGCACTTGTGCTAGAGTTGAAAAACCACTTTTCGCACTTGTGTTAGTGTTGAAAAACCACTTTTCGCACTTGTGTTAGTGCAGGAAACCACTTTTGCACTTGTATTAGTGTGGAAAAAACACTTTTTGCATTTGCTATAGTGTTGAAAAACCACTTTTCGCACTTGTGTTACTATTGAAAAACCACTTTCGGCACTTGTGTTGGTGCAGGAAACCACTTTTGCACTTGTATTAGTGTGGAAAAAACACTTTTTGCACTTGTGATAGTGTTGAAAAACCACTTTTCGCACTTGTGTTAGTGTTGAAAAACCACTTTTCGCACTTGTGTTAGTGTTGAAAAACCACTTTTCGCACTTGTGTTGGTGCAGGAAACCACTTTTGCACTTGTATTAGTGTGGAAAAACCACTTTTCGCACTTGTGTTAGTGTTGAAAAACCACTTTTCGCACTTGTGTTAGTGTTGAAAAACCACTTTTCGCACTTGTGTTAGTGTTGAAAAACCACTTTTCGCACTTGTGTTGGTGCAGGAAACCACTTTTGCACTTGTATTAGTGTGGAAAAAACACTTTTAGCACTTGTGTTAGTTTTGGAAAACCACTTTTCGCACTTGTGTTAGTGTTGAAAAACCACTTTTCGCACTTGTGTTGGTGCAGGAAACCACTTTTGCACTTGTATTAGTGTGGAAAAACACTTTTTGCACTTGTGATGGTGTTGAAAAACCACTTTTCGCACTTGTGTTAGTGTTGAAAAACCACTTTTCGCACTTGTGTTGGTGCAGGAAACCACTTTTGCACTTGTATTAGTGTGGAAAAAACACTTTTCGCACTTGTGCTAGAGTTGAAAAACCACTTTTCGCACTTGTGTTAGTGTTGAAAAACCACTTTTCGCACTTGTGTTAGTGCAGGAAACCACTTTTGCACTTGCATTAGTGTGGAAAAAACACTTTTCGCACTTGTGCTAGAGTTGAAAAACCACTTTTCGCACTTGTGTTAGTGTTGAAAAACCACTTTTTGCACTTGTGTTGGTGCAGGAAACCACTTTTGCACTTGTATTAGTGTGGAAAAAACACTTTTCGCACTTGTGCTAGAGTTGAAAAACCACTTTTCGCACTTGTGTTAGTGTTGAAAAACCACTTTTCGCACTTGTGTTGGTGCAGGAAACCACTTTTGCACTTGTATTAGTGTGGAAACAACACTTTTCGCACTTGTGCTAGAGTTGAAAAACCACTTTTCGCACTTGTGTTAGTGTTGAAAACCACTTTTCGCACTTGTGTTGGTGCAGGAAACCACTTTTGCACTTGTATTAGTGTGGAAAAAACACTTTTTGCACTTGTGATAGTGTTGAAAAACCACTTTTCGCACTTGTGTTAGTGTTGAAAAACCACTTTTTGCACTTGTGTTAGTGTTGAAAAACCACTTTTCGCACTGGTGTTGGTGCAGGAAACCACTTTTGCACTTGTATTAGTGTGGAAAAACCACTTTTCGCACTTGTGTTAGTGTTGAAAAACCACTTTTCGCACTTGTGTTAGTGTTGAAAAACCACTTTTCGCACTTGTGTTAGTGTTGAAAAACCACTTTTCGCACTTGTGTTGGTGCAGGAAACCACTTTTGCACTTGTATTAGTGTGGAAAAAACACTTTTCGCACTTGTGTTAGTTTTGAAAAACCACTTTTCGCACTTGTGTTAGTGTTGAAAAACCACTTTTCGCACTTGTGCTGGTGCAGGAAACCACTTTTGCACTTGTATTAGTGTGGAAAAAACACTTTTCGCACTTGTGCTAGAGTTGAAAAACCACTTTTCGCACTTGTGTTAGTGTTGAAAAACCACTTTTCGCACTTGTGTTAGTGCAGGAAACCACTTTTGCACTTGTATTAGTTTGGAAAAAACACTTTTTGCACTTGCTATAGTGTTGAAAAACCACTTTTCGCACTTGTGTTAGTGTTGAAAAACCACCTTCGGCACTTGTGTTGGTGCAGGAAACCACTTTTGCACTTGTATTAGTGTGGAAAAAACACTTTTTGCACTTGTGATAGTGTTGAAAAACCACTTTTCGCACTTGTGTTAGTGTTGAAAAACCACTTTTCCCACTTGTGTTAGTGTTGAAAAACCACATTTCGCACTTGTGTTGGTGCAGGAAACCACTTTTGCACTTGTATTAGTGTGGAAAAACCACTTTTCGCACTTGTGTTAGTGTTGAAAAACCACTTTTCGCACTTGTGTTGGTGTTGAAAAACCACTTTTCGCACTTGTGTTAGTGTTGAAAAACCACTTTTCGCACTTGTGTTGGTGCAGGAAACCACTTTTGCACTTGTATTAGTGTGGAAAAAACACTTTTCGCACTTGTGTTAGTTTTGAAAAACCACTTTTCGCACTTGTGTTAGTGTTGAAAAACCATTTTTCGCACTTGTGTTGGTGCAGGAAACCACTTTTGCAATTGTATTAGTGTGGAAAAACACTTTTTGCACTTGTGATGGTGTTGAAAAACCACTTTTCGCACTTGTGTTAGTGTTGAAAAACCACTTTTCGCACTTGTGTTGGTGCAGGAAACCACTTTTGCACTTGTATTAGTGTGGAAAAAACACTTTTCGCACTTGTGCTAGAGTTGAAAAACCACTTTTCGCACTTGTGTTAGTGTTGAAAAACCACTTTTCGCACTTGTGTTAGTGCAGGAAACCACTTTTGCACTTGCATTAGTGTGGAAAAAACACTTTTCGCACTTGTGCTAGAGTTGAAAAACCACTTTTCGCACTTGTGTTAGTGTTGAAAAACCACTTTTTGCACTTGTGTTGGTGCAGGAAACCACTTTTGCACTTGTATTAGTGTGGAAAAAACACTTTTCGCACTTGTGCTAGAGTTGAAAAACCACTTTTCGCACTTGTGTTAGTGTTGAAAAACCACTTTTCGCACTTGTGTTGGTGCAGGAAACCACTTTTGCACTTGTATTAGTGTGGAAAAAACACTTTTCGCACTTGTGCTAGAGTTGAAAAACCACTTTTCGCACTTGTGTTAGTGTTGAAAAACCACTTTTCGCACTTGTGTTAGTGTTGAAAAACCACTTTTCGCACTGGTGTTGGTGCAGGAAACCACTTTTGCACTTGTATTAGTGTGGAAAAACCACTTTTCGCACTTGTGTTAGTGTTGAAAAACCACTTTTCGCACTTGTGTTAGTGTTGAAAAACCACTTTTCGCACTTGTGTTAGTGTTGAAAAACCACTTTTCGCACTTGTGTTGGTGCAGGAAACCACTTTTGCACTTGTATTAGTGTGGAAAAAACACTTTTCGCACTTGTGTTAGTTTTGAAAAACCACTTTTCGCACTTGTGTTAGTGTTGAAAAACCACTTTTCGCACTTGTGCTGGTGCAGGAAACCACTTTTGCACTTGTATTAGTGTGGAAAAAACACTTTTCGCACTTGTGCTAGAGTTGAAAAACCACTTTTCGCACTTGTGTTAGTGTTGAAAAACCACTTTTCGCACTTGTGTTAGTGCAGGAAACCACTTTTGCACTTGTATTAGTGTGGAAAAAACACTTTTTGCACTTGCTATAGTGTTGAAAAACCACTTTTCGCACTTGTGTTAGTGTTGAAAAACCACTTTCGGCACTTGTGTTGGTGCAGGAAACCACTTTTGCACTTGTATTAGTCGTGGAAAAAACACTTTTTGCACTTGTGATAGTGTTGAAAAACCACTTTTCGCACTTGTGTTAGTGTTGAAAAACCACTTTTCCCACTTGTGTTAGTGTTGAAAAACCACATTTCGCACTTGTGTTGGTGCAGGAAACCACTTTTGCACTTGTATTAGTGTGGAAAAACCACTTTTCGCACTTGTGTTAGTGTTGAAAAACCACTTTTCGCACTTGTGTTGGTGTTGAAAAACCACTTTTCGCACTTGTGTTAGTGTTGAAAAACCACTTTTCGCACTTGTGTTGGTGCAGGAAACCACTTTTGCACTTGTATTAGTGTGGAAAAAACACTTTTCGCACTTGTGTTAGTTTTGAAAAACCACTTTTCACACTTGTGTTAGTGTTGAAAAACCATTTTTCGCACTTGTGTTGGTGCAGGAAACCACTTTTGCAATTGTATTAGTGTGGAAAAACACTTTTTGCACTTGTGATGGTGTTGAAAAACCACTTTTCGCACTTGTGTTAGTGTTGAAAAACCACTTTTCGCACTTGTGTTGGTGCAGGAAACCACTTTTGCACTTGTATTAGTGTGGAAAAAACACTTTTCGCACTTGTGCTAGAGTTGAAAAACCACTTTTCGCACTTGTGTTAGTGTTGAAAAACCACTTTTCGCACTTGTGTTAGTGCAGGAAACCACTTTTGCACTTGCATTAGTGTGGAAAAAACACTTTTCGCACTTGTGCTAGAGTTGAAAAACCACTTTTCGCACTTGTGTTAGTGTTGAAAAACCACTTTTTGCACTTGTGTTGGTGCAGGAAACCACTTTTGCACTTGTATTAGTGTGGAAAAAACACTTTTCGCACTTGTGCTAGAGTTGAAAAACCACTTTTCGCACTTGTGTTAGTGTTGAAAAACCACTTTTCGCACTTGTGTTAGTGCAGGAAACCACTTTTGCACTTGCATTAGTGTGGAAAAAACACTTTTCGCACTTGTGCTAGAGTTGAAAAACCACTTTTCGCACTTGTGTTAGTGTTGAAAAACCACTTTTTGCACTTGTGTTGGTGCAGGAAACCACTTTTGCACTTGTATTAGTGTGGAAAAAACACTTTTCGCACTTGTGCTAGAGTTGAAAAACCACTTTTCGCACTTGTGTTAGTGTTGAAAAACCACTTTTCGCACTTGTGTTGGTGCAGGAAACCACTTTTGCACTTGTATTAGTGTGGAAACAACACTTTTCGCACTTGTGCTAGAGTTGAAAAACCACTTTTCGCACTTGTGTTAGTGTTGAAAACCACTTTTCGCACTTGTGTTGGTGCAGGAAACCACTTTTGCACTTGTATTAGTGTGGAAAAAACACTTTTTGCACTTGTGATAGTGTTGAAAAACCACTTTTCGCACTTGTGTTAGTGTTGAAAAACCACTTTTTGCACTTGTGTTAGTGTTGAAAAACCACTTTTCGCACTGGTGTTGGTGCAGGAAACCACTTTTGCACTTGTATTAGTGTGGAAAAACCACTTTTCGCACTTGTGTTAGTGTTGAAAAACCACTTTTCGCACTTGTGTTAGTGTTGAAAAACCACTTTTCGCACTTGTGTTAGTGTTGAAAAACCACTTTTCGCACTTGTGTTGGTGCAGGAAACCACTTTTGCACTTGTATTAGTGTGGAAAAAACACTTTTCGCACTTGTGTTAGTTTTGAAAAACCACTTTTCGCACTTGTGTTAGTGTTGGAAAACCACTTTTCGCACTTGTGCTGGTGCAGGAAACCACTTTTGCACTTGTATTAGTGTGGAAAAAACACTTTTCGCACTTGTGCTAGAGTTGAAAAACCACTTTTCGCACTTGTGTTAGTGTTGAAAAACCACTTTTCGCACTTGTGTTAGTGCAGGAAACCACTTTTGCACTTGTATTAGTTTGGAAAAAACACTTTTTGCACTTGCTATAGTGTTGAAAAACCACTTTTCGCACTTGTGTTAGTGTTGAAAAACCACCTTCGGCACTTGTGTTGGTGCAGGAAACCACTTTTGCACTTGTATTAGTGTGGAAAAAACACTTTTTGCACATGTGATAGTGTTGAAAAACCACTTTTCGCACTTGTGTTAGTGTTGAAAAACCACTTTTCCCACTTGTGTTAGTGTTGAAAAACCACATTTCGCACTTGTGTTGGTGCAGGAAACCACTTTTGCACTTGTATTAGTGTGGAAAAACCACTTTTCGCACTTGTGTTAGTGTTGAAAAACCACTTTTCGCACTTGTGTTGGTGTTGAAAAACCACTTTTCGCACTTGTGTTAGTGTTGAAAAACCACTTTTCGCACTTGTGTTGGTGCAGGAAACCACTTTTGCACTTGTATTAGTGTGGAAAAAACACTTTTCGCACTTGTGTTAGTTTTGAAAAACCACTTTTCGCACTTGTGTTAGTGTTGAAAAACCATTTTTCGCACTTGTGTTGGTGCAGGAAACCACTTTTGCAATTGTATTAGTGTGGAAAAACACTTTTTGCACTTGTGATGGTGTTGAAAAACCACTTTTCGCACTTGTGTTAGTGTTGAAAAACCACTTTTCGCACTTGTGTTGGTGCAGGAAACCACTTTTGCACTTGTATTAGTGTGGAAAAAACACTTTTCGCACTTGTGCTAGAGTTGAAAAACCACTTTTCGCACTTGTGTTAGTGTTGAAAAACCACTTTTCGCACTTGTGTTAGTGCAGGAAACCACTTTTGCACTTGCATTAGTGTGGAAAAAACACTTTTCGCACTTGTGCTAGAGTTGAAAAACCACTTTTCGCACTTGTGTTAGTGTTGAAAAACCACTTTTTGCACTTGTGTTGGTGCAGGAAACCACTTTTGCACTTGTATTAGTGTGGAAAAAACACTTTTCGCACTTGTGCTAGAGTTGAAAAACCACTTTTCGCACTTGTGTTAGTGTTGAAAAACCACTTTTCGCACTTGTGTTGGTGCAGGAAACCACTTTTGCACTTGTATTAGTGTGGAAAAAACACTTTTCGCACTTGTGCTAGAGTTGAAAAACCACTTTTCGCACTTGTGTTAGTGTTGAAAAACCACTTTTCGCACTTGTGTTAGTGTTGAAAAACCACTTTTCGCACTGGTGTTGGTGCAGGAAACCACTTTTGCACTTGTATTAGTGTGGAAAAACCACTTTTCGCACTTGTGTTAGTGTTGAAAAACCACTTTTCGCACTTGTGTTAGTGTTGAAAAACCACTTTTCGCACTTGTGTTAGTGTTGAAAAACCACTTTTCGCACTTGTGTTGGTGCAGGAAACCACTTTTGCACTTGTATTAGTGTGGAAAAAACACTTTTCGCACTTGTGTTAGTTTTGAAAAACCACTTTTCGCACTTGTGTTAGTGTTGAAAAACCACTTTTCGCACTTGTGCTGGTGCAGGAAACCACTTTTGCACTTGTATTAGTGTGGAAAAAACACTTTTCGCACTTGTGCTAGAGTTGAAAAACCACTTTTCGCACTTGTGTTAGTGTTGAAAAACCACTTTTCGCACTTGTGTTAGTGCAGGAAACCACTTTTGCACTTGTATTAGTGTGGAAAAAACACTTTTTGCACTTGCTATAGTGTTGAAAAACCACTTTTCGCACTTGTGTTAGTGTTGAAAAACCACTTTCGGCACTTGTGTTGGTGCAGGAAACCACTTTTGCACTTGTATTAGTGTGGAAAAAACACTTTTTGCACTTGTGATAGTGTTGAAAAACCACTTTTCGCACTTGTGTTAGTGTTGAAAAACCACTTTTCCCACTTGTGTTAGTGTTGAAAAACCACATTTCGCACTTGTGTTGGTGCAGGAAACCACTTTTGCACTTGTATTAGTGTGGAAAAACCACTTTTCGCACTTGTGTTAGTGTTGAAAAACCACTTTTCGCACTTGTGTTGGTGTTGAAAAACCACTTTTCGCACTTGTGTTAGTGTTGAAAAACCACTTTTCGCACTTGTGTTGGTGCAGGAAACCACTTTTGCACTTGTATTAGTGTGGAAAAAACACTTTTCGCACTTGTGTTAGTTTTGAAAAACCACTTTTCGCACTTGTGTTAGTGTTGAAAAACCATTTTTCGCACTTGTGTTGGTGCAGGAAACCACTTTTGCAATTGTATTAGTGTGGAAAAACACTTTTTGCACTTGTGATGGTGTTGAAAAACCACTTTTCGCACTTGTGTTAGTGTTGAAAAACCACTTTTCGCACTTGTGTTGGTGCAGGAAACCACTTTTGCACTTGTATTAGTGTGGAAAAAACACTTTTCGCACTTGTGCTAGAGTTGAAAAACCACTTTTCGCACTTGTGTTAGTGTTGAAAAACCACTTTTCGCACTTGTGTTAGTGCAGGAAACCACTTTTGCACTTGCATTAGTGTGGAAAAAACACTTTTCGCACTTGTGCTAGAGTTGAAAAACCACTTTTCGCACTTGTGTTAGTGTTGAAAAACCACTTTTTGCACTTGTGTTGGTGCAGGAAACCACTTTTGCACTTGTATTAGTGTGGAAAAAACACTTTTCGCACTTGTGCTAGAGTTGAAAAACCACTTTTCGCACTTGTGTTAGTGTTGAAAAACCACTTTTCGCACTTGTGTTGGTGCAGGAAACCACTTTTGCACTTGTATTAGTGTGGAAAAAACACTTTTCGCACTTGTGCTAGAGTTGAAAAACCACTTTTCGCACTTGTGTTAGTGTTGAAAAACCACTTTTCGCACTTGTGTTGGTGCAGGAAACCACTTTTGCACTTGCATTAGTGTGGAAAAACCACTTTTCATACTTGTGTTAGTGTTGAAAAACCACTTTTCGCACTTGTGTTAGTGTTGAAAAACCACTTTTCGCACTTGTGTTGGTGCAGGAAACCACTTTTGCACTTGTATCAGTGTGGAAAAAACACTTTTTGCACTTGTGATATTGTTGAAAAACCACTTTTCGCACTTGTGTTAGTGTTGAAAAACCACTTTTCGCAATTTTGTTAGTGTTGAAAAACCACTTTTCGCACTCGTGTTGGTGCAGGAAACCACTTTTGCACTTGTATTAGTGTGGAAAAAACACTTTTTGCACTTGTGATAGTGTTGAAAAACCACTTTTCGCACTTGTGTTAGTGTTGAAAAACCACTTTTCGCACTTGTGTTGGTGCAGGAAACCACTTTTGCACTTATATTAGTGTGGAAAAAACACTTTTCGCACTTGTGTTAGTGTTGAAAAACCACTTTTCGCACTTGTGTTAGTGTTCAAAAACCACTTTTCGCACTTGTGTTGGTGCAGGAAACCACTTTTGCACTTGTATTAGTGTGAAAAAACCACTTTTCGCACTTGTGTTAGTGTTGAAAAACCACTTTTCACACTTGTGTTAGTGTTGAAAAACCACTTTTCGCACTTGTGTTGGTGCAGGAAACCACTTTTGCACTTGTATTAGTGTGGAAAAAACACTTTTTGCACTTGTGATAGTGTTGAAAAACCACTTTTCGCACTTGTGTTAGTGTTGAAAAACCACATTTCGCACTTGTGTTGGTGCAGGAAACCACTTTTGCACTTCTATTAGTGTGGAAAAACCACTTTTCGCACTTGTGTTAGTGTTGAAAAACCACTTTTCGCACTTGTGTTAGTGTTGAAAAACCACTTTTCGCACTTGTGTTAGTTTTGAAAAACCACTTATCGCACTTGTGTTGGTGCAGGAAACCACTTTTGCACTTGTATTAGTGTGGAAAAAACACTTTTCGCACTTGTGTTAGTGTTGAAAACCCACTTTTCGCACTTGTGTTAGTGTTGAAAAACAACTTTTCGCACTTGTGTTAGTGTTAAAAAAACCACTTTTCGCACTTGTGTTGGTGCAGGAAACCACTTTTGCACTTGTATTAGTGTGGAAAAACCACTTTTCGCACTTGTGTTAGTGTTGAAAAACCACTTTTCGCACTTGTGTTAGTGTTGAAAAACCACTTTTCGCACTTGTGTTGGTGCAGGAAACCACTTTTGCACTTGTATTAGTGTGGAAAAACCACTTTTCGCACTTGTGGTAGTGTTGAAAAACCACTTTTCACACTTGTGTTAGTGTTGAAAAACCACTTTTCGCACTTGTGTTAGTGTTGAAAAACCACTTTTCGCACTTGTGTTGGTGCAGGTAACCACTTTTGCACTTGTATTAGTGTGGGAAAACAACTTTTCGCACTTGTGTTAGTGTTGAAAAACCACTTTTCGCACTTGTGTTAGTGTTGAAAAACCACTTTTCGCACTTGTGTTGGTGCAGGTAACCACTTTTGCACTTGTATTAGTGTGGGAAAACAACTTTTCGCACTTGTGTTAGTGTTGAAAAACCACTTTTCGCACTTGTGTTAGTGTTGAAAAACCACATTTCGCACTTGTGTTGGTGCAGGAAACCACTTTTGCACTTCTATTAGTGTGGAAAAACCACTTTTCGCACTTGTGTTAGTGTTGAAAAACCACTTTTCGCACTTGTGTTGGTGCAGGAAACCACTTTTGCACTTGTATTAGTGTGGAAAAAACACTTTTTGCACTTGTGATAGTGTTGAAAAACCACTTTTCGCACTTGTGTTAGTGTTGAAAAACCACATTTCGCACTTGTGTTGGTGCAGGAAACCACTTTTGCACTTCTATTAGTGTGGAAAAACCACTTTTCGCACTTGTGTTAGTGTTGAAAAACCACTTTTCGCACTTGTGTTAGTGTTGAAAAACCACTTTTCGCACTTGTGTTAGTTTTGAAAAACCACTTATCGCACTTGTGTTGGTGCAGGAAACCACTTTTGCACTTGTATTAGTGTGGAAAAAACACTTTTCGCACTTGTGTTAGTGTTGAAAACCCACTTTTCGCACTTGTGTTAGTGTTGAAAAACAACTTTTCGCACTTGTGTTAGTGTTTAAAAAACCACTTTTCGCACTTGTGTTGGTGCAGGAAACCACTTTTGCACTTGTATTAGTGTGGAAAAACCACTTTTCGCACTTGTGTTAGTGTTGAAAAACCACTTTTCGCACTTGTGTTAGTGTTGAAAAACCACTTTTCGCACTTGTGTTGGTGCAGGAAACCACTTTTGCACTTGTATTAGTGTGGAAAAACCACTTTTCGCACTTGTGGTAGTGTTGAAAAACCACTTTTCACACTTGTGTTAGTGTTGAAAAACCACTTTTCGCACTTGTGTTAGTGTTGAAAAACCACTTTTCGCACTTGTGTTGGTGCAGGTAACCACTTTTGCACTTGTATTAGTGTGGGAAAACAACTTTTCGCACTTGTGTTAGTGTTGAAAAACCACTTTTCGCACTTGTTTTAGTGTTGAAAACCACTTTTCACACTTGTGTTAGTGTTGAAAAACCACTTTTCGCACTTGTGTTGGTGCAGGAAACCACTTTTGCACTTGTATTAGTGTGGAAAAAACACTTTTTGCACTTGTGATAGTGTTGAAAAACCACTTTTCGCACTTGTGTTAGTGTTGAAAAACCACATTTCGCACTTGTGTTGGTGCAGGAAACCACTTTTGCACTTCTATTAGTGTGGAAAAACCACTTTTCGCACTTGTGTTAGTGTTGAAAAACCACTTTTCGCACTTGTGTTAGTTTTGAAAAACCACTTATCGCACTTGTGTTGGTGCAGGAAACCACTTTTGCACTTGTATTAGTGTGGAAAAAACACTTTTCGCACTTGTGTTAGTGTTGAAAACCCACTTTTCGCACTTGTGTTAGTGTTGAAAAACAACTTTTCGCACTTGTGTTAGTGTTAAAAAAACCACTTTTCGCACTTGTGTTGGTGCAGGAAACCACTTTTGCACTTGTATTAGTGTGGAAAAACCACTTTTCGCACTTGTGTTAGTGTTGAAAAACCACTTTTCGCACTTGTGTTAGTGTTGAAAAACCACTTTTCGCACTTGTGTTGGTGCAGGAAACCACTTTTGCACTTGTATTAGTGTGGAAAAACCACTTTTCGCACTTGTGGTAGTGTTGAAAAACCACTTTTCACACTTGTGTTAGTGTTGAAAAACCACTTTTCGCACTTGTGTTAGTGTTGAAAAACCACTTTTCGCACTTGTGTTGGTGCAGGAAACCACTTTTGCACTTGTATTAGTGTGGAAAAAACACTTTTTGCACTTGCGATAGTGTTGAAAAACCACTTTTCGCACTTGTGTTAGTGTTGAAAAACCACTTTTCGCACTTGTGTTAGTGTTGAAAAACCACTTTTCGCACTTGTGTTGGTGCAGGTAACCACTTTTGCACTTGTATTAGTGTGGGAAAACCACTTTTCGCACTTGTGTTAGTGTTGAAAAATCACTTTTCGCACTTGTGTTAGTGTTGAAAAACCACTTTTCGCACTTGTGTTGGTGCAGGAAACCACTTTTGCATTTGTATTAGTGTGGAAAAAACACTTTTTGCACTTGTGATAGTGTTGAAAAACCACTTTTCGCACTTGTGTTAGTGTTGAAAAACCACATTTCGCACTTGTGTTGGTGCAGGAAACCACTTTTGCACTTCTATTAGTGTGGAAAAACCACTTTTCGCACTTGTGTTAGTGTTGAAAAACCACTTTTCGCACTTGTGTTAGTGTTGAAAAACCACTTTTCGCACTTGTGTTAGTGTTGAAAAACCACTTATCGCACTTGTGTTGGTGCAGGAAACCACTTTTGCACTTGTATTAGTGTGGAAAAACCACTTTTCACACTTGTGTTAGTGTTGAAAAACCACTTTTCGCACTTGTGTTAGTGTTGAAAAACAACTTTTCACACTTGTGTTAGTGTTAAAAAACCACTTTTCGCACTTGTGTTGGTGCAGGAAACCACTTTTGCACTTGTATTAGTGTGGAAAAACCACTTTTCACACTTGTGTTAGTATTGAAAAACCACTTTTCGCACTTGTGTTAGTGTTGAAAAACCACTTTTCGCACTTGTGTTGGTGCAGGAAACCACTTTTGCACTTGTATTAGTGTGGAAAAACCACTTTTCGCACTTGTGGTAGTGTTGAAAAACCACTTTTCGCACTTGTGTTAGTGTTGAAAAACCACTTTTCGCACTTGTGTTAGTGTTGAAAAACCACTTTTCGCACTTGTGTTGGAGCAGGAAACCACTTTTGCACTTGTATTAGTGTGGAAAAAACACTTTTTGCACTTGCGATAGTGTTGAAAAACCACTTTTCGCACTTGTGTTAGTGTTGAAAAACCACTTTTCGCACTTGTGTTGGTGCAGGAAACCACTTTTGCACTTATATTAGTGTGGAAAAAACACTTTTCGCACTTGTGTTAGTGTTGAAAAACCACTTTTCGCACTTGTGTTAGTGTTCAAAAACCACTTTTCGCACTTGTGTTGGTGCAGGAAACCACTTTTGCACTTGTATTAGTGTGAAAAAACCACTTTTCGCACTTGTGTTAGTGTTGAAAAACCACTTTTCACACTTGTGTTAGTGTTGAAAAACCACTTTTCGCACTTGTGTTGGTGCAGGAAACCACTTTTGCACTTGTATTAGTGTGGAAAAAACACTTTTTGCACTTGTGATAGTGTTGAAAAACCACTTTTCGCACTTGTGTTAGTGTTGAAAAACCACATTTCGCACTTGTGTTGGTGCAGGAAACCACTTTTGCACTTCTATTAGTGTGGAAAAACCACTTTTCGCACTTGTGTTAGTGTTGAAAAACCACTTTTCGCACTTGTGTTAGTGTTGAAAAACCACTTTTCGCACTTGTGTTAGTTTTGAAAAACCACTTATCGCACTTGTGTTGGTGCAGGAAACCACTTTTGCACTTGTATTAGTGTGGAAAAAACACTTTTCGCACTTGTGTTAGTGTTGAAAACCCACTTTTCGCACTTGTGTTAGTGTTGAAAAACAACTTTTCGCACTTGTGTTAGTGTTAAAAAAACCACTTTTCGCACTTGTGTTGGTGCAGGAAACCACTTTTGCACTTGTATTAGTGTGGAAAAACCACTTTTCGCACTTGTGTTAGTGTTGAAAAACCACTTTTCGCACTTGTGTTAGTGTTGAAAAACCACTTTTCGCACTTGTGTTGGTGCAGGAAACCACTTTTGCACTTGTATTAGTGTGGAAAAACCACTTTTCGCACTTGTGGTAGTGTTGAAAAACCACTTTTCACACTTGTGTTAGTGTTGAAAAACCACTTTTCGCACTTGTGTTAGTGTTGAAAAACCACTTTTCGCACTTGTGTTGGTGCAGGTAACCACTTTTGCACTTGTATTAGTGTGGGAAAACAACTTTTCGCACTTGTGTTAGTGTTGAAAAACCACTTTTCGCACTTGTGTTAGTGTTGAAAAACCACTTTTCGCACTTGTGTTGGTGCAGGTAACCACTTTTGCACTTGTATTAGTGTGGGAAAACCACTTTTCGCACTTGTGTTAGTGTTGAAAAATCACTTTTCGCACTTGTGTTAGTGTTGAAAAACCACTTTTCGCACTTGTGTTGGTGCAGGAAACCACTTTTGCACTTGTATTAGTGTGGAAAACCACTTTTCGCACTTGTGTTGGTGCAGGAAACCACTTTTGCATTTGTATTAGTGTGGAAAAAACACTTTTTGCACTTGTGATAGTGTTGAAAAACCACTTTTCGCACTTGTGTTAGTGTTGAAAAACCACATTTCGCACTTGTGTTGGTGCAGGAAACCACTTTTGCACTTCTATTAGTGTGGAAAAACCACTTTTCGCACTTGTGTTAGTGTTGAAAAACCACTTTTCGCACTTGTGTTAGTGTTGAAAAACCACTTTTCGCACTTGTGTTAGTGTTGAAAAACCACTTATCGCACTTGTGTTGGTGCAGGAAACCACTTTTGCACTTGTATTAGTGTGGAAAAACCACTTTTCACACTTGTGTTAGTGTTGAAAAACCACTTTTCGCACTTGTGTTAGTGTTGAAAAACAACTTTTCACACTTGTGTTAGTGTTAAAAAACCACTTTTCGCACTTGTGTTGGTGCAGGAAACCACTTTTGCACTTGTATTAGTGTGGAAAAACCACTTTTCACACTTGTGTTAGTGTTGAAAAACCACTTTTCGCACTTGTGTTAGTGTTGAAAAACCACTTTTCGCACTTGTGTTGGTGCAGGAAACCACTTTTGCACTTGTATTAGTGTGGAAAAACCACTTTTCGCACTTGTGGTAGTGTTGAAAAACCACTTTTCGCACTTGTGTTAGTGTTGAAAAACCACTTTTCGCACTTGTGTTGGTGCAGGAAACCACTTTTGCACTTGTATTAGTGTGGAAAAACCACTTTTCGCACTTGCGATAGTGTTGAAAAACCACTTTTCGCACTTGTGTTAGTGTTGAAAAACCACTTTTCGCACTTGTGTTGGTGCAGGAAACCACTTTTGCACTTATATTAGTGTGGAAAAAACACTTTTCGCACTTGTGTTAGTGTTGAAAAACCACTTTTCGCACTTGTGTTAGTGTTCAAAAACCACTTTTCGCACTTGTGTTGGTGCAGGAAACCACTTTTGCACTTGTATTAGTGTGAAAAAACCACTTTTCGCACTTGTGTTAGTGTTGAAAAACCACTTTTCACACTTGTGTTAGTGTTGAAAAACCACTTTTCGCACTTGTGTTGGTGCAGGAAACCACTTTTGCACTTGTATTAGTGTGGAAAAAACACTTTTTGCACTTGTGATAGTGTTGAAAAACCACTTTTCGCACTTGTGTTAGTGTTGAAAAACCACATTTCGCACTTGTGTTGGTGCAGGAAACCACTTTTGCACTTCTATTAGTGTGGAAAAACCACTTTTCGCACTTGTGTTAGTGTTGAAAAACCACTTTTCGCACTTGTGTTAGTGTTGAAAAACCACTTTTCGCACTTGTGTTAGTTCTGAAAAACCACTTATCGCACTTGTGTTGGTGCAGGAAACCACTTTTGCACTTGTATTAGTGTGGAAAAAACACTTTTCGCACTTGTGTTAGTGTTGAAAACCCACTTTTCGCACTTGTGTTAGTGTTGAAAAACAACTTTTCGCACTTGTGTTAGTGTTTAAAAAACCACTTTTCACACTTGTGTTGGTGCAGGAAACCACTTTTGCACTTGTATTAGTGTGGAAAAACCACTTTTCGCACTTGTGTTAGTGTTGAAAAACCACTTTTCGCACTTGTGTTAGTGTTGAAAAACCACTTTTCGCACTTGTGTTGGTGCAGGAAACCACTTTTGCACTTGTATTAGTGTGGAAAAACCACTTTTCGCACTTGTGGTAGTGTTGAAAAACCACTTTTCACACTTGTGTTAGTGTTGAAAAACCACTTTTCGCACTTGTGTTAGTGTTGAAAAACCACTTTTCGCACTTGTGTTGGTGCAGGAAACCACTTTTGCACTTGTATTAGTGTGGAAAAAACACTTTTTGCACTTGCGATAGTGTTGAAAAACCACTTTTCGCACTTGTGTTAGTGTTGAAAAACCACTTTTCGCACTTGTGTTAGTGTTGAAAAACCACTTTTCGCACTTGTGTTGGTGCAGGTAACCACTTTTGCACTTGTATTAGTGTGGGAAAACCACTTTTCGCACTTGTGTTAGTGTTGAAAAATCACTTTTCGCACTTGTGTTAGTGTTGAAAAACCACTTTTCGCACTTGTGTTGGTGCAGGAAACCACTTTTGCACTTGTATTAGTGTGGAAAACCACTTTTCGCACTTGTGTTGGTGCAGGAAACCACTTTTGCATTTGTATTAGTGTGGAAAAAACACTTTTTGCACTTGTGATAGTGTTGAAAAACCACTTTTCGCACTTGTGTTAGTGTTGAAAAACCACATTTCGCACTTGTGTTGGTGCAGGAAACCACTTTTGCACTTCTATTAGTGTGGAAAAACCACTTTTCGCACTTGTGTTAGTGTTGAAAAACCACTTTTCGCACTTGTGTTAGTGTTGAAAAACCACTTTTCGCACTTGTGTTAGTGTTGAAAAACCACTTATCGCACTTGTGTTGGTGCAGGAAACCACTTTTGCACTTGTATTAGTGTGGAAAAACCACTTTTCACACTTGTGTTAGTGTTGAAAAACCACTTTTGGCACTTGTGTTAGTGTTGAAAAACAACTTTTCACACTTGTGTTAGTGTTAAAAAACCACTTTTCGCACTTGTGTTGGTGCAGGAAACCACTTTTGCACTTGTATTAGTGTGGAAAAACCACTTTTCACACTTGTGTTAGTGTTGAAAAACCACTTTTCGCACTTGTGTTAGTGTTGAAAAACCACTTTTCGCACTTGTGTTGGTGCAGGAAACCACTTTTGCACTTGTATTAGTGTGGAAAAACCACTTTTCGCACTTGTGGTAGTGTTGAAAAACCACTTTTCGCACTTGTGTTAGTGTTGAAAAACCACTTTTCGCACTTGTGTTAGTGTTGAAAAACCACTTTTCGCACTTGTGTTGGAGCAGGAAACCACTTTTGCACTTGTATTAGTGTGGAAAAAACACTTTTTGCACTTGCGATAGTGTTGAAAAACCACTTTTCGCACTTGTGTTAGTGTTGAAAAACCACTTTTCGCACTTGTGTTGGTGCAGGAAACCACTTTTGCACTTATATTAGTGTGGAAAAAACACTTTTCGCACTTGTGTTAGTGTTGAAAAACCACTTTTCGCACTTGTGTTAGTTTTCAAAAACCACTTTTCGCACTTGTGTTGGTGCAGGAAACCACTTTTGCACTTGTATTAGTGTGAAAAAACTACTTTTCGCACTTGTGTTAGTGTTGAAAAACCACTTTTCGCACTTGTGTTAGTGTTGAAAAACCACTTTTCGCACTTGTGTTAGTGTTGAAAAACCACTTTTCGCACTTGTGTTGGTGCAGGTAACCACTTTTGCACTTGTATTAGTGTGGGAAAACCACTTTTCGCACTTGTGTTAGTGTTGAAAAATCACTTTTCGCACTTGTGTTAGTGTTGAAAAACCACTTTTCGCACTTGTGTTGGTGCAGGAAACCACTTTTGCACTTGTATTAGTGTGGAAAAAACACTTTTTGCACTTGTGATAGTGTTGAAAAACCACTTTTCGCACTTGTGTTAGTGTTGAAAAACCACATTTCGCACTTGTGTTGGTGCAGGAAACCACTTTTGCACTTCTATTAGTGTGGAAAAACCACTTTTCGCACTTGTGTTAGTGTTGAAAAACCACTTTTCGCACTTGTGTTAGTGTTGAAAAACCACTTTTCGCACTTGTGTTAGTTTTGAAAAACCACTTATCGCACTTGTGTTGGTGCAGGAAACCACTTTTGCACTTGTATTAGTGTGGAAAAAACACTTTTCGCACTTGTGTTAGTGTTGAAAACCCACTTTTCGCACTTGTGTTAGTGTTGAAAAACAACTTTTCGCACTTGTGTTAGTGTTAAAAAAACCACTTTTCGCACTTGTGTTGGTGCAGGAAACCACTTTTGCACTTGTATTAGTGTGGAAAAACCACTTTTCGCACTTGTGTTAGTGTTGAAAAACCACTTTTCGCACTTGTGTTAGTGTTGAAAAACCACTTTTCGCACTTGTGTTGGTGCAGGAAACCACTTTTGCACTTGTATTAGTGTGGAAAAACCACTTTTCGCACTTGTGGTAGTGTTGAAAAACCACTTTTCACACTTGTGTTAGTGTTGAAAAACCACTTTTCGCACTTGTGTTAGTGTTGAAAAACCACTTTTCGCACTTCTGTTGGTGCAGGTAACCACTTTTGCACTTGTATTAGTGTGGGAAAACAACTTTTCGCACTTGTGTTAGTGTTGAAAAACCACTTTTCGCACTTGTGTTAGTGTTGAAAAACCACTTTTCGCACTTGTGTTGGTGCAGGTAACCACTTTTGCACTTGTATTAGTGTGGGAAAACCACTTTTCGCACTTGTGTTAGTGTTGAAAAATCACTTTTCGCACTTGTGTTAGTGTTGAAAAACCACTTTTCGCACTTGTGTTGGTGCAGGAAACCACTTTTGCACTTGTATTAGTGTGGAAAACCACTTTTCGCACTTGTGTTGGTGCAGGAAACCACTTTTGCATTTGTATTAGTGTGGAAAAAACACTTTTTGCACTTGTGATAGTGTTGAAAAACCACTTTTCGCACTTGTGTTAGTGTTGAAAAACCACATTTCGCACTTGTGTTGGTGCAGGAAACCACTTTTGCACTTCTATTAGTGTGGAAAAACCACTTTTCGCACTTGTGTTAGTGTTGAAAAACCACTTTTCGCACTTGTGTTAGTGTTGAAAAACCACTTTTCGCACTTGTGTTAGTGTTGAAAAACCACTTATCGCACTTGTGTTGGTGCAGGAAACCACTTTTGCACTTGTATTAGTGTGGAAAAACCACTTTTCACACTTGTGTTAGTGTTGAAAAACCACTTTTCGCACTTGTGTTAGTGTTGAAAAATAACTTTTCACACTTGTGTTAGTGTTAAAAAACCACTTTTCGCACTTGTGTTGGTGCAGGAAACCACTTTTGCACTTGTATTAGTGTGGAAAAACCACTTTTCACACTTGTGTTAGTGTTGAAAAACCACTTTTCGCACTTGTGTTAATGTTGAAAAACCACTTTTCGCACTTGTGTTGGTGCAGGAAACCACTTTTGCACTTGTATTAGTGTGGAAAAACCACTTTTCGCACTTGTGGTAGTGTTGAAAAACCACTTTTCGCACTTGTGTTAGTGTTGAAAAACCACTTTTCGCACTTGTGTTGGTGCAGGAAACCACTTTTGCACTTGTATTAGTGTGGAAAAACCACTTTTCGCACTTGCGATAGTGTTGAAAAACCACTTTTCGCACTTGTGTTAGTGTTGAAAAACCACTTTTCGCACTTGTGTTGGTGCAGGAAACCACTTTTGCACTTATATTAGTGTGGAAAAAACACTTTTCGCACTTGTGTTAGTGTTGAAAAACCACTTTTCGCACTTGTGTTAGTGTTCAAAAACCACTTTTCGCACTTGTGTTGGTGCAGGAAACCACTTTTGCACTTGTATTAGTGTGAAAAAACCACTTTTCGCACTTGTGTTAGTGTTGAAAAACCACTTTTCACACTTGTGTTAGTGTTGAAAAACCACTTTTCGCACTTGTGTTGGTGCAGGAAACCACTTTTGCACTTGTATTAGTGTGGAAAAAACACTTTTTGCACTTGTGATAGTGTTGAAAAACCACTTTTCGCACTTGTGTTGGTGCAGGAAACCACTTTTGCACTTCTATTAGTGTGGAAAAACCACTTTTCGCACTTGTGTTAGTGTTGAAAAACCACTTTTCGCACTTGTGTTGGTGCAGGAAACCACTTTTGCACTTGTATTAGTGTGGAAAAAACACTTTTTGCACTTGTGATAGTGTTGAAAAACCACATTTCGCACTTGTGTTGGTGCAGGAAACCACTTTTGCACTTCTATTAGTGTGGAAAAACCACTTTTCGCACTTGTGTTAGTGTTGAAAAACCACTTTTCGCACTTGTGTTAGTGTTGAAAAACCACTTTTCGCACTTGTGTTAGTTCTGAAAAACCACTTATCGCACTTGTGTTGGTGCAGGAAACCACTTTTGCACTTGTATTAGTGTGGAAAAAACACTTTTCGCACTTGTGTTAGTGTTGAAAACCCACTTTTCGCACTTGTGTTAGTGTTGAAAAACAACTTTTCGCACTTGTGTTAGTGTTTAAAAAACCACTTTTCGCACTTGTGTTGGTGCAGGAAACCACTTTTGCACTTGTATTAGTGTGGAAAAACCACTTTTCGCACTTGTGTTAGTGTTGACAAACCACTTTTCGCACTTGTGTTAGTGTTGAAAAACCACTTTTCGCACTTGTGTTGGTGCAGGAAACCACTTTTGCACTTGTATTAGTGTGGAAAAACCACTTTTCGCACTTGTGGTAGTGTTGAAAAACCACTTTTCACACTTGTGTTAGTGTTGAAAAACCACTTTTCGCACTTGTGTTAGTGTTGAAAAACCACTTTTCGCACTTGTGTTGGTGCAGGAAACCACTTTTGCACTTGTATTAGTGTGGAAAAAACACTTTTTGCACTTGCGATAGTGTTGAAAAACCACTTTTCGCACTTGTGTTAGTGTTGAAAAACCACTTTTCGCACTTGTGTTAGTGTTGAAAAACCACTTTTCGCACTTGTGTTGGTGCAGGTAACCACTTTTGCACTTGTATTAGTGTGGGAAAACCACTTTTCGCACTTGTGTTAGTGTTGAAAAATCACTTTTCGCACTTGTGTTAGTGTTGAAAAACCACTTTTCGCACTTGTGTTGGTGCAGGAAACCACTTTTGCACTTGTATTAGTGTGGAAAACCACTTTTCGCACTTGTGTTGGTGCAGGAAACCACTTTTGCATTTGTATTAGTGTGGAAAAAACACTTTTTGCACTTGTGATAGTGTTGAAAAACCACTTTTCGCACTTGTGTTAGTGTTGAAAAACCACATTTCGCACTTGTGTTGGTGCAGGAAACCACTTTTGCACTTCTATTAGTGTGGAAAAACCACTTTTCGCACTTGTGTTAGTGTTGAAAAACCACTTTTCGCACTTGTGTTAGTGTTGAAAAACCACTTTTCGCACTTGTGTTAGTGTTGAAAAACCACTTATCGCACTTGTGTTGGTGCAGGAAACCACTTTTGCACTTGTATTAGTGTGGAAAAACCACTTTTCACACTTGTGTTAGTGTTGAAAAACCACTTTTGGCACTTGTGTTAGTGTTGAAAAACAACTTTTCACACTTGTGTTAGTGTTAAAAAACCACTTTTCGCACTTGTGTTGGTGCAGGAAACCACTTTTGCACTTGTATTAGTGTGGAAAAACCACTTTTCACACTTGTGTTAGTGTTGAAAAACCACTTTTCGCACCTGTGTTAGTGTTGAAAAACCACTTTTCGCACTTGTGTTGGTGCAGGAAACCACTTTTGCACTTGTATTAGTGTGGAAAAACCACTTTTCGCACTTGTGGTAGTGTTGAAAAACCACTTTTCGCACTTGTGTTAGTGTTGAAAAACCACTTTTCGCACTTGTGTTAGTGTTGAAAAACCACTTTTCGCACTTGTGTTGGAGCAGGAAACCACTTTTGCACTTGTATTAGTGTGGAAAAAACACTTTTTGCACTTGCGATAGTGTTGAAAAACCACTTTTCGCACTTGTGTTAGTGTTGAAAAACCACTTTTCGCACTTGTGTTGGTGCAGGAAACCACTTTTGCACTTATATTAGTGTGGAAAAAACACTTTTCGCACTTGTGTTAGTGTTGATAAACCACTTTTCGCACTTGTGTTAGTGTTCAAAAACCACTTTTCGCACTTGTGTTGGTGCAGGAAACCACTTTTGCACTTGTATTAGTGTGAAAAAACCACTTTTCGCACTTGTGTTAGTGTTGAAAAACCACTTTTCGCACTTGTGTTAGTGTTGAAAAACCACTTTTCGCACTTGTGTTAGTGTTGAAAAACCACTTTTCGCACTTGTGTTGGTGCAGGTAACCACTTTTGCACTTGTATTAGTGTGGGAAAACCACTTTTCGCACTTGTGTTAGTGTTGAAAAACCACTTTTCGCACTTGTGTTAGTGTTGAAAAACCACTTTTTGCACTTGTGTTAGTGTTGAAAAACCAATTTTCGCACTTGTGTTGGTGCAGGAAACCACTTTTGCACTTGTATTAGTGTGGAAAAACCACTTTTCACACTTGTGTTAGTGTTGAAAAACCACTTTTCGCACTTGTGTTAGTGTTGAAAAACAACTTTTCACACTTGTGTTAGTGTTAAAAAACCACTTTTCGCACTTGTGTTGGTGCAGGAAACCACTTTTGCACTTGTATTAGTGTCAAAAAACCACTTTTCGCACTTGTGTTAGTGTTGAAAAACCACTTTTCGCACTTGTGTTAGTGTTGAAAAACCACTTTTCGCACTTGTGTTGGTGCAGGAAACCACTTTTGCACTTGTATTAGTGTGGAAAAACCACTTTTCGCACTTATGGTAGTGTTGAAAAACCACTTTTCGCACTTGTGTTAGTGTTGAAAAACCACTTTTCGCACTTGTGTTAGTGTTGAAAAACCACTTTTCGCACTTGTGTTGGAGCAGGAAACCACTTTTGCACTTGTATTAGTGTGGAAAAAACACTTTTTGCACTTGCGATAGTGTTGAAAAACCACTTTTCGCACTTGTGTTAGTGTTGAAAAACCACTTTTCGCACTTGTGTTGGTGCAGGAAACCACTTTTGCACTTATATTAGTGTGGAAAAAACACTTTTCGCACTTGTGTTAGTGTTGTGAAAAACCACTTTTCGCACTTGTGTTAGTGTTCAAAAACCACTTTTCGCACTTGTGTTGGTGCAGGAAACCACTTTTGCACTTGTATTAGTGTGAAAAAACCACTTTTCGCACTTGTGTTAGTGTTGAAAAACCACTTTTCACACTTGTGTTAGTGCAGGAAACCACTTTTGCACTTGTATTAGTGTGGAAAAAACACTTTTTGCACTTGCGATAGTGTTGAAAAACCACTTTTCGCACTTGTGTTAGTGTTGAAAAACCACTTTTCGCACTTGTGTTAGTGTTGAAAAACCACTTTTCGCACTTGTGTTGGTGCAGGTAACCACTTTTGCACTTGTATTAGTGTGGGAAAACCACTTTTCGCACTTGTGTTAGTGTTGAAAAATCACTTTTCGCACTTGTGTTAGTGTTGAAAAACCACTTTTCGCACTTGTGTTGGTGCAGGAAACCACTTTTGCACTTGTATTAGTGTGGAAAACCACTTTTCGCACTTGTGTTGGTGCAGGAAACCACTTTTGCATTTGTATTAGTGTGGAAAAAACACTTTTTGCACTTGTGATAGTGTTGAAAAACCACTTTTCGCACTTGTGTTAGTGTTGAAAAACCACATTTCGCACTTGTGTTGGTGCAGGAAACCACTTTTGCACTTCTATTAGTGTGGAAAAACCACTTTTCGCACTTGTGTTAGTGTTGAAAAACCACTTTTCGCACTTGTGTTAGTGTTGAAAAACCACTTTTCGCACTTGTGTTAGTGTTGAAAAACCACTTATCGCACTTGTGTTGGTGCAGGAAACCACTTTTGCACTTGTATTAGTGTGGAAAAACCACTTTTCACACTTGTGTTAGTGTTGAAAAACCACTTTTCGCACTTGTGTTAGTGTTGAAAAACAACTTTTCACACTTGTGTTAGTGTTAAAAAACCACTTTTCGCACTTGTGTTGGTGCAGGAAACCACTTTTGCACTTGTATTAGTGTGGAAAAACCACTTTTCACACTTGTGTTAGTGTTGAAAAACCACTTTTCGCACTTGTGTTAGTGTTGAAAAACCACTTTTCGCACTTGTGTTGGTGCAGGAAACCACTTTTGCACTTGTATTAGTGTGGAAAAACCACTTTTCGCACTTGTGGTAGTGTTGAAAAACCACTTTTCGCACTTGTGTTAGTGTTGAAAAACCACTTTTCGCACTTGTGTTGGTGCAGGAAACCACTTTTGCACTTGTATTAGTGTGGAAAAACCACTTTTCGCACTTGCGATAGTGTTGAAAAACCACTTTTCACACTTGTGTTAGTGTTGAAAAACCACTTTTCGCACTTGTGTTGGTGCAGGAAACCACTTTTGCACTTATATTAGTGTGGAAAAAACACTTTTCGCACTTGTGTTAGTGTTGAAAAACCACTTTTCGCACTTGTGTTAGTGTTCAAAAACCACTTTTCGCACTTGTGTTGGTGCAGGAAACCACTTTTGCACTTGTATTAGTGTGAAAAAACCACTTTTCGCACTTGTGTTAGTGTTGAAAAACCACTTTTCACACTTGTGTTAGTGTTGAAAAACCACTTTTCGCACTTGTGTTGGTGCAGGAAACCACTTTTGCACTTGTATTAGTGTGGAAAAAACACTTTTTGCACTTGTGATAGTGTTGAAAAACCACTTTTCGCACTTGTGTTGGTGTTGAAAAACCACATTTCGCACTTGTGTTGGTGCAGGAAACCACTTTTGCACTTCTATTAGTGTGGAAAAACCACTTTTCACACTTGTGTTAGTGTTGAAAAACCACTTTTCGCACTTGTGTTGGTGTTGAAAAACCACTTTTCGCACTTGTGTTAGTTTTGAAAAACCACTTTTCTCACTTGTGTTGGTGCAGGAAACCACTTTTGCACTTGTATTAGTGTGGAAAAAACACTTTTCGCACTTGTTTTAGTGTTGAAAAACCACTTTTCACACTTGTGTTAGTGTTGAAAAACCACTTTTCGCACTTGTGTTGGTGCAGGAAACCACTTTTGCACTTGTATTAGTGTGGAAAAAACACTTTTTGCACTTGTGATAGTGTTGAAAAACCACTTTTCGCACTTGTGTTAGTGTTGAAAAACCACATTTCGCACTTGTGTTGGTGCAGGAAACCACTTTTGCACTTCTATTAGTGTGGAAAAACCACTTTTCGCACTTGTGTTAGTGTTGAAAAACCACTTTTCGCACTTGTGTTAGTGTTGAAAAACCACTTTTCGCACTTGTGTTAGTTTTGAAAAACCACTTATCGCACTTGTGTTGGTGCAGGAAACCACTTTTGCACTTGTATTAGTGTGGAAAAAACACTTTTCGCACTTGTGTTAGTGTTGAAAACCCACTTTTCGCACTTGTGTTAGTGTTGAAAAACAACTTTTCGCACTTGTGTTAGTGTTAAAAAAACCACTTTTCGCACTTGTGTTGGTGCAGGAAACCACTTTTGCACTTGTATTAGTGTGGAAAAACCACTTTTCGCACTTGTGTTAGTGTTGAAAAACCACTTTTCGCACTTGTGTTAGTGTTGAAAAACCACTTTTCGCACTTGTGTTGGTGCAGGAAACCACTTTTGCACTTGTATTAGTGTGGAAAAACCACTTTTCGCACTTGTGGTAGTGTTGAAAAACCACTTTTCACACTTGTGTTAGTGTTGAAAAACCACTTTTCGCACTTGTGTTAGTGTTGAAAAACCACTTTTCGCACTTGTGTTGGTGCAGGAAACCACTTTTGCACTTGTATTAGTGTGGAAAAAACACTTTTTGCACTTGCGATAGTGTTGAAAAACCACTTTTCGCACTTGTGTTAGTGTTGAAAAACCACTTTTCGCACTTGTGTTAGTGTTGAAAAACCACTTTTCGCACTTGTGTTGGTGCAGGTAACCACTTTTGCACTTGTATTAGTGTGGGAAAACCACTTTTCGCACTTGTGTTAGTGTTGAAAAATCACTTTTCGCACTTGTGTTAGTGTTGAAAAACCACTTTTCGCACTTGTGTTGGTGCAGGAAACCACTTTTGCATTTGTATTAGTGTGGAAAAAACACTTTTTGCACTTGTGATAGTGTTGAAAAACCACTTTTCGCACTTGTGTTAGTGTTGAAAAACCACATTTCGCACTTGTGTTGGTGCAGGAAACCACTTTTGCACTTCTATTAGTGTGGAAAAACCACTTTTCGCACTTGTGTTAGTGTTGAAAAACCACTTTTCGCACTTGTGTTAGTGTTGAAAAACCACTTTTCGCACTTGTGTTAGTGTTGAAAAACCACTTATCGCACTTGTGTTGGTGCAGGAAACCACTTTTGCACTTGTATTAGTGTGGAAAAACCACTTTTCACACTTGTGTTAGTGTTGAAAAACCACTTTTCGCACTTGTGTTAGTGTTGAAAAACAACTTTTCACACTTGTGTTAGTGTTAAAAAACCACTTTTCGCACTTGTGTTTGTGCAGGAAACCACTTTTGCACTTGTATTAGTGTGGAAAAACCACTTTTCACACTTGTGTTAGTATTGAAAAACCACTTTTCGCACTTGTGTTAGTGTTGAAAAACCACTTTTCGCACTTGTGTTGGTGCAGGAAACCACTTTTGCACTTGTATTAGTGTGGAAAAACCACTTTTCGCACTTGTGGTAGTGTTGAAAAACCACTTTTCACACTTGTGTTAGTGTTGAAAAACCACTTTTCGCACTTGTGTTAGTGTTGAAAAACCACTTTTCGCACTTGTGTTGGTGCAGGAAACCACTTTTGCACTTGTATTAGTGTGGAAAAAACACTTTTTGCACTTGCGATAGTGTTGAAAAACCACTTTTCGCACTTGTGTTAGTGTTGAAAAACCACTTTTCGCACTTGTGTTAGTGTTGAAAAACCACTTTTCGCACTTGTGTTGGTGCAGGTAACCACTTTTGCACTTGTATTAGTGTGGGAAAACCACTTTTCGCACTTGTGTTAGTGTTGAAAAATCACTTTTCGCACTTGTGTTAGTGTTGAAAAACCACTTTTCGCACTTGTGTTGGTGCAGGAAACCACTTTTGCATTTGTATTAGTGTGGAAAAAACACTTTTTGCACTTGTGATAGTGTTGAAAAACCACTTTTCGCACTTGTGTTAGTGTTGAAAAACCACATTTCGCACTTGTGTTGGTGCAGGAAACCACTTTTGCACTTCTATTAGTGTGGAAAAACCACTTTTCGCACTTGTGTTAGTGTTGAAAAACCACTTTTCGCACTTGTGTTAGTGTTGAAAAACCACTTTTCGCACTTGTGTTAGTGTTGAAAAACCACTTATCGCACTTGTGTTGGTGCAGGAAACCACTTTTGCACTTGTATTAGTGTGGAAAAACCACTTTTCACACTTGTGTTAGTGTTGAAAAACCACTTTTCGCACTTGTGTTAGTGTTGAAAAACAACTTTTCACACTTGTGTTAGTGTTAAAAAACCACTTTTCGCACTTGTGTTTGTGCAGGAAACCACTTTTGCACTTGTATTAGTGTGGAAAAACCACTTTTCACACTTGTGTTAGTATTGAAAAACCACTTTTCGCACTTGTGTTAGTGTTGAAAAACCACTTTTCGCACTTGTGTTGGTGCAGGAAACCACTTTTGCACTTGTATTAGTGTGGAAAAACCACTTTTCGCACTTGTGGTAGTGTTGAAAAACCACTTTTCGCACTTGTGTTAGTGTTGAAAAACCACTTTTCGCACTTGTGTTAGTGTTGAAAAACCACTTTTCGCACTTGTGTTGGAGCAGGAAACCACTTTTGCACTTGTATTAGTGTGGAAAAAACACTTTTTGCACTTGCGATAGTGTTGAAAAACCACTTTTCGCACTTGTGTTAGTGTTGAAAAACCACTTTTCGCACTTGTGTTGGTGCAGGAAACCACTTTTGCACTTATATTAGTGTGGAAAAAACACTTTTCGCACTTGTGTTAGTGTTGAAAAACCACTTTTCGCACTTGTGTTAGTGTTCAAAAACCACTTTTCGCACTTGTGTTGGTGCAGGAAACCACTTTTGCACTTGTATTAGTGTGAAAAAACCACTTTTCGCACTTGTGTTAGTGTTGAAAAACCACTTTTAACACTTGTGTTAGTTTTGAAAAACCACTTTTCGCACTTGTGTTGGTGCAGGAAACCACTTTTGCACTTGTATTAGTGTGGAAAAAACACTTTTTGCACTTGTGATAGTGTTGAAAAACCACTTTTCGCACTTGTGTTAGTGTTGAAAAACCACATTTCGCACTTGTGTTGGTGCAGGAAACCACTTTTGCACTTCTATTAGTGTGGAAAAACCACTTTTCGCACTTGTGTTAGTGTTGAAAAACCACTTTTCGCACTTGTGTTAGTGTTGAAAAACCACTTTTCGCACTTGTGTTAGTTTTGAAAAACCACTTATCGCACTTGTGTTGGTGCAGGAAACCACTTTTGCACTTGTATTAGTGTGGAAAAAACACTTTTCGCACTTGTGTTAGTGTTGAAAACCCACTTTTCGCACTTGTGTTAGTGTTGAAAAACAACTTTTCGCACTTGTGTTAGTGTTTAAAAAACCACTTTTCGCACTTGTGTTGGTGCAGGAAACCACTTTTGCACTTGTATTAGTGTGGAAAAACCACTTTTCGCACTTGTGTTAGTGTTGAAAAACCACTTTTCGCACTTGTGTTAGTGTTGAAAAACCACTTTTCGCACTTGTGTTGGTGCAGGAAACCACTTTTGCACTTGTATTAGTGTGGAAAAACCACTTTTCGCACTTGTGGTAGTGTTGAAAAACCACTTTTCACACTTGTGTTAGTGTTGAAAAACCACTTTTCGCACTTGTGTTAGTGTTGAAAAACCACTTTTCGCACTTGTGTTGGTGCAGGTAACCACTTTTGCACTTGTATTAGTGTGGGAAAACAACTTTTCGCACTTGTGTTAGTGTTGAAAAACCACTTTTCGCACTTGTGTTAGTGTTGAAAAACCACTTTTCGCACTTGTGTTGGTGCAGGTAACCACTTTTGCACTTGTATTAGTGTGGGAAAACCACTTTTCGCACTTGTGTTAGTGTTGAAAAATCACTTTTCGCACTTGTGTTAGTGTTGAAAAACCACTTTTCGCACTTGTGTTGGTGCAGGAAACCACTTTTGCACTTGTATTAGTGTGGAAAACCACTTTTCGCACTTGTGTTGGTGCAGGAAACCACTTTTGCATTTGTATTAGTGTGGAAAAAACACTTTTTGCACTTGTGATAGTGTTGAAAAACCACTTTTCGCACTTGTGTTAGTGTTGAAAAACCACATTTCGCACTTGTGTTGGTGCAGGAAACCACTTTTGCACTTCTATTAGTGTGGAAAACCCACTTTTCGCACTTGTGTTAGTGTTGAAAAACCACTTTTCGCACTTGTGTTAGTGTTGAAAAACCACTTTTCGCACTTGTGTTAGTGTTGAAAAACCACTTATCGCACTTGTGTTGGTGCAGGAAACCACTTTTGCACTTGTATTAGTGTGGAAAAACCACTTTTCACACTTGTGTTAGTGTTGAAAAACCACTTTTCGCACTTGTGTTAGTGTTGAAAAACAACTTTTCACACTTGTGTTAGTGTTAAAAAACCACTTTTCGCACTTGTGTTGGTGCAGGAAACCACTTTTGCACTTGTATTAGTGTGGAAAAACCACTTTTCACACTTGTGTTAGTGTTGAAAAACCACTTTTCGCACTTGTGGTAGTGTTGAAAAACCACTTTTCGCACTTGTGTTGGTGCAGGAAACCACTTTTGCACTTGTATTAGTGTGGAAAAACCACTTTTCGCACTTGTGGTAGTGTTGAAAAACCACTTTTCGCACTTGTGTTAGTGTTGAAAAACCACTTTTCGCACTTGTGTTGGTGCAGGAAACCACTTTTGCACTTGTATTAGTGTGGGAAAACCACTTTTCGCACTTGCGATAGTGTTGAAAAACCACTTTTCGCACTTGTGTTAGTGTTGAAAAACCACTTTTCGCACTTGTGTTGGTGCAGGAAACCACTTTTGCACTTATATTAGTGTGGAAAAAACACTTTTCGCACTTGTGTTAGTGTTGAAAAACCACTTTTCGCACTTGTGTTAGTGTTCAAAAACCACTTTTCGCACTTGTGTTGGTGCAGGAAACCACTTTTGCACTTGTATTAGTGTGAAAAAACACTTTTCGCACTTGTGTTAGTGTTGAAAAACCACTTTTCACACTTGTGTTAGTGTTGAAAAACCACTTTTCGCACTTGTGTTGGTGCAGGAAACCACTTTTGCACTTGTATTAGTGTGGAAAAAACACTTTTTGCACTTGTGATAGTGTTGAAAAACCACTTTTCGCACTTGTGTTGGTGTTGAAAAACCACATTTCGCACTTGTGTTGGTGCAGGAAACCACTTTTGCACTTCTATTAGTGTGGAAAAACCACTTTTCGCACTTGTGTTAGTGTTGAAAAACCACTTTTCGCACTTGTGTTAGTGTTGAAAAACCACTTTTCGCACTTGTGTTAGTTTTGAAAAACCACTTTTCTCACTTGTGTTGGTGCAGGAAACCACTTTTGCACTTGTATTAGTGTGGAAAAAACACTTTTCGCACTTGTTTTAGTGTTGAAAACCACTTTTCACACTTGTGTTAGTGTTGAAAAACCACTTTTCGCACTTGTGTTGGTGCAGGAAACCACTTTTGCACTTGTATTAGTGTGGAAAAAACACTTTTTGCACTTGTGATAGTGTTGAAAAACCACTTTTCGCACTTGTGTTAGTGTTGAAAAACCACATTTCGCACTTGTGTTGGTGCAGGAAACCACTTTTGCACTTCTATTAGTGTGGAAAAACCACTTTTCGCACTTGTGTTAGTGTTGAAAAACCACTTTTCGCACTTGTGTTAGTTTTGAAAAACCACTTAACGCACTTGTGTTGGTGCAGGAAACCACTTTTGCACTTGTATTAGTGTGGAAAAAACACTTTTCGCACTTGTGTTAGTGTTGAAAACCCACTTTTCGCACTTGTGTTAGTGTTGAAAAACAACTTTTCGCACTTGTGTTAGTGTTAAAAAAAACCACTTTTCGCACTTGTGTTGGTGCAGGAAACCACTTTTGCACTTGTATTAGTGTGGAAAAACCACTTTTCGCACTTGTGTTAGTGTTGAAAAACCACTTTTCGCACTTGTGTTAGTGTTGAAAAACCACTTTTCGCACTTGTGTTGGTGCAGGAAACCACTTTTGCACTTGTATTAGTGTGGAAAAAACACTTTTTGCACTTGCGATAGTGTTGAAAAACCACTTTTCGCACTTGTGTTAGTGTTGAAAAACCACTTTTCGCACTTGTGTTAGTGTTGAAAAACCACTTTTCGCACTTGTGTTGGTGCAGGTAACCACTTTTGCACTTGTATTAGTGTGGGAAAACCACTTTTCGCACTTGTGTTAGTGTTGAAAAATCACTTTTCGCACTTGTGTTAGTGTTGAAAAACCACTTTTCGCACTTGTGTTGGTGCAGGAAACCACTTTTGCATTTGTATTAGTGTGGAAAAAACACTTTTTGCACTTGTGATAGTGTTGAAAAACCACTTTTCGCACTTGTGTTAGTGTTGAAAAACCACATTTCGCACTTGTGTTGGTGCAGGAAACCACTTTTGCACTTCTATTAGTGTGGAAAAACCACTTTTCGCACTTGTGTTAGTGTTGAAAAACCACTTTTCGCACTTGTGTTAGTGTTGAAAAACCACTTTTCGCACTTGTGTTAGTGTTGAAAAACCACTTATCGCACTTGTGTTGGTGCAGGAAACCACTTTTGCACTTGTATTAGTGTGGAAAAACCACTTTTCACACTTGTGTTAGTGTTGAAAAACCACTTTTCGCACTTGTGTTAGTGTTGAAAAACAACTTTTCACACTTGTGTTAGTGTTAAAAAACCACTTTTCGCACTTGTGTTGGTGCAGGAAACCACTTTTGCACTTGTATTAGTGTGGAAAAACCACTTTTCACACTTGTGTTAGTATTGAAAAACCACTTTTCGCACTTGTGTTAGTGTTGAAAAACCACTTTTCGCACTTGTGTTGGTGCAGGAAACCACTTTTGCACTTGTATTAGTGTGGAAAAACCACTTTTCGCACTTGTGGTAGTGTTGAAAAACCACTTTTCGCACTTGTGTTAGTGTTGAAAAACCACTTTTCGCACTTGTGTTAGTGTTGAAAAACCACTTTTCGCACTTGTGTTGGAGCAGGAAACCACTTTTGCACTTGTATTAGTGTGGAAAAAACACTTTTTGCACTTGCGATAGTGTTGAAAAACCACTTTTCGCACTTGTGTTAGTGTTGAAAAACCACTTTTCGCACTTGTGTTGGTGCAGGAAACCACTTTTGCACTTATATTAGTGTGGAAAAACACTTTTCGCACTTGTGTTAGTGTTGAAAAACCACTTTTCGCACTTGTGTTAGTGTTCAAAAACCACTTTTCGCACTTGTGTTGGTGCAGGAAACCACTTTTGCACTTGTATTAGTGTGAAAAAACCACTTTTCGCACTTGTGTTAGTGTTGAAAAACCACTTTTCACACTTGTGTTAGTGTTGAAAAACCACTTTTCGCACTTGTGTTGGTGCAGGAAACCACTTTTGCACTTGTATTAGTGTGGAAAAAACACTTTTTGCACTTGTGATAGTGTTGAAAAACCACTTTTCGCACTTGTGTTAGTGTTGAAAAACCACATTTCGCACTTGTGTTGGTGCAGGAAACCACTTTTGCACTTCTATTAGTGTGGAAAAACCACTTTTCGCACTTGTGTTAGTGTTGAAAAACCACTTTTCGCACTTGTGTTAGTGTTGAAAAACCACTTTTCGCACTTGTGTTAGTTTTGAAAAACCACTTATCGCACTTGTGTTGGTGCAGGAAACCACTTTTGCACTTGTATTAGTGTGGAAAAAACACTTTTCGCACTTGTGTTAGTGTTGAAAACCCACTTTTCGCACTTGTGTTAGTGTTGAAAAACAACTTTTCGCACTTGTGTTAGTGTTTAAAAAACCACTTTTCGCACTTGTGTTGGTGCAGGAAACCACTTTTGCACTTGTATTAGTGTGGAAAAACCACTTTTCGCACTTGTGTTAGTGTTGAAAAACCACTTTTCGCACTTGTGTTAGTGTTGAAAAACCACTTTTCGCACTTGTGTTGGTGCAGGAAACCACTTTTGCACTTGTATTAGTGTGGAAAAACCACTTTTCGCACTTGTGGTAGTGTTGAAAAACCACTTTTCACACTTGTGTTAGTGTTGAAAAACCACTTTTCGCACTTGTGTTAGTGTTGAAAAACCACTTTTCGCACTTGTGTTGGTGCAGGTAACCACTTTTGCACTTGTATTAGTGTGGGAAAACAACTTTTCGCACTTGTGTTAGTGTTGAAAAACCACTTTTCGCACTTGTGTTAGTGTTGAAAAAACCACTTTTCGCACTTGTGTTGGTGCAGGTAACCACTTTTGCACTTGTATTAGTGTGGGAAAACCACTTTTCGCACTTGTGTTAGTGTTGAAAA
>NW_027618780.1:0-30000 GCF_964187855.1 Myxine glutinosa
CAATTCGTTCTTGTCACACACCCAACCCGTCCACCAAGTTTCGTTGGAATCCGTCCGTAACCTTTTGAGATATCCTGCTCACAGACAGACAGACAGACAGACAAACAGAGGTGAAACATAACCTTCATCCACCTACGGTGGCAGACGTAATTATGCGTTTGGGCGCCAATTATAGTTTGATTCCATCATGTGCACCTCAAAAGATATAAAAGTTCTAAGTTGCACAATAACTTTATGGACAGTGCGTGGGTGTCATTGGTTGTTATCAGGAAATGTGGGTTTCAGAAGGTGGAACCGAGAGCAGGTCTCAAAGCATCCACCTCCGTTTCAGGTTATGGATGGAGGTTATGTTTTCATCCCCTGTCTGTCCGTTTGTGAACAAAATATCTCAAAAAGCTGTGGACGGATTCGGACGAAATTTGGCAGAGATGTAGCTCATGCGACAAGGACGAAATGGTTAGATTTTGGTGAAGATCCGGATCCGGATCCGGCTACTAGAATTTTTAAATTGATTCTTCACCATTGGGAGATAGGGCCAAAAACGATACATAGCAGGATATCTCAAAAAGTTATGGATGGATTTGGGCGAAACTTGTTGGACAGGGTGGGTGTCTGACAAGGACGATTCGGTTCGATTTTAGTAAAGATCCGGATCCGGCTATTATAATTATATATATATATATATATATATATATATATATATATATATATATATATATATATATATAGATATATATATATAGATATATATATAAAATAAACAATATATATGTATATATACATGTACATATATGAAGCTCATTCTGATCACTCGCTGCCTGACTGATATTAAAGGGTACCTCACACCAAAAAATGGTTTTTACGGACGTCCACGGACGTCCACGGATGTTCTTTCTACGGCAGCGTTGCGATTTTTTGAGCAAAATCGTGAACACCCGGGAGAGGATTTTGCTTGACCGTGACCGATTCACAGCGGTTTATTACGGTTTAGTACGGACTGCTACGGCTTCGTTGCGGATATACACGGCGGAGATACGGTGCCTCTACGTTTGCTTGCGGATCCTTACGGTTCCCGGCCCAGAATATAAAAACGCCCACCTCCCCCCCCCCCCCCCCCGCTCTCCACTCATTCTGCTGCTCACTTCCAAGGGGGCAAGACCTATCCAGGAGAACCATGGACGGAGCACCCGCTGCCCAGAGAGTCCAAGGAGAGGGAGAATCCTTGCGGATGGTTAAGATGGCCTTACGGAGTCTTACGGTGGTGTTACGGCAGTTGCGGAAGCGTTGAGGAGGCGTTGAGGTCTAGATTTCCGTAGCACTGCCGTAATTGTCTTACGAGAGACCAAAACTCTCGTAAGAAATTACGACCCCTCCCGGACGCTTAAGGATCCATACGAATGCTCCAGGAAGCGTTGAGGATGTCCCCCACCTACCCCAATCTCTCTCTCCCCCCCCCTACCCCAATCTCTCTCCCCCCCTACCCCAATCTCTCTCTCCCCCTATCCCAATCTCACTCCCCTCTACCCCAATCTCTCTCCCCCTGCTTGTTGAGGATGTGCCACAAGGAATGCTCCCGGTTGTGCACGATTTTTTCGCCGCAACGCCGCCGTAAACGTCGTAACGACCCCGTAAGGCCGGTGTGAGGGGGGTTTAATGTTCGGTACCTTCCGGGTGACATAGAAAGCTGAAATTTGGCGTGCCAACGGACATCGAAGCCGATCCACCGGGAAAAAGTACATGACCATCGGAAAGTGTCCCAAAATGAAAGTTTACGCAAAAACAATTGAAAGCGTCCGTTTAAAAAAAAAAAACCTCTATCGATATCTAGCATTTAAAAATTGTAATTTCTATAACTTTAAACTATGAAATAAAAACTTTGATTTATATCTTGCTAGAGAGAGATATCTAGCAAGAGGTTGGTGATGCTTGCCCACAATCAAAAAGCTTCTATTTATTATGTACAGGCCATGTCTGAAGCTCCGTCTGTTATTGCTTACAAGTGTAAGCATATCCCACTGCTATATGTCACGACTCTGTGTGTTTGGTGCTAATATATCCCACTAATATATGTCACGACTCTGTGTGTGTTTGGTGCAATCCCGTACAGTCATATCAGCCTCGGGCATCCTGACACACCGTTTTGCGTTTATTTGTACCCCTCCTTAATCCCCATTCATGGCCGACGTGCACCACACCGCCGGCGGGAGCCACGTGGGAGCAACGTGGGAGTAACCGCGGCTTTGCGGTGCTCCGCTACGACCACAGAAACGAACCGAAACCCACAACACTTACCGATTCTTGTGCTCAGATTCATTGGTAACTCCGGATTCGAACTGAGAATCGGTCACTGCCGGGAGAGGTCCTGGGATCGAGAAGGTTGACGTGGTGGGTGTTGTTTTGTTTCGTTTTCCTACTTTTGCTGGAGCAACAAGGCTTAAAGGATTCATCATGTTTCTGTAATTTCAATATCCCTTTTCTTTGCATTCTTCTTCGAGAATTTTTTTTGAAATCGTTAATTATTTTTATACAATGATCTCATGCTCATGGAGGAGCTACAAACGCAAGACAATTCCAGCATCTTCAGTTAAGTGCTCAGATGGGATCTACCAAACAGATATCAACCCACTCAAACCATTAATGGACCTTTATGTCTCATACCAATTAAGGTTCTAATTTAACGTATGCAAGGGTAGTTCAAGGTTGACAGAGACTTTTTAATCTCGAAAATGAAAAGCTTGGGAAGTTGTTGAAACAGAGGTTAGGTTTGCACCGTCCTGTCTGTTTGTCTTTGAACAGCGTATCTCAAAAGGTTGTGGACGGATTCAGACGACATTTGGTAGACAGGTTGGGTGTGTAACATGGACGAAATGATTCGATTTTGGTGAAGATCCGCATCCGGATACCAGAATTTTTTTCATTTTTAAGTGATTCTTCACCATTGAGTGATCGGGCCAAAACGATATATATTACGATATTTCAAAAACTTGTGGACGGATTCAGACGACATTTCGTAGACAGGTTGGGTGTGTAACCTGGAGGAAATGATTACATTTTGGTGATGATCCGCATCCGGATACAGGAGTTTTTTCATTTTTTTTAGTGATTCTTCACCTTTAAGTGATAGGGCCAAAACGATATATATCACGATATTTCAAAAACTTGTGGACGGATTCAGACGACATTTCGTAGACAGGTTGGGTGTGTAACCTGGAGGAAATGATTACATTTTGGTGATGATCCGCATCTGGATACAGGAGTTTTTTCATTTTTTTTAGTGATTCTTCACCTTTGAGTGATAGGGCCAAAACGATATATATCACGATATTTCAAAATGTTGTTGACGGATTATGACAAAATTTGGTAGACAGGTTGGGTGTGTAACATGGACGAAATGATTCGATTTTGGTGATGATCCGCATCCGGATACCAGAATTTTTTCATTTTTTAAGTGATTCTTCACCATTGAGTGATCGGGCCAAAACGATATATATTACGATATTTCAAAAACTTGTGGACGGATTCGGACGACATTTCGTAGACAGGTTGGGTGTGTAACCTGGAGGAAATGATTACATTTTGGTGATGATCCGCATCCGGATGCAGGAGTTTTTTCATTTTTTTAGTGATTCTTCACCTTCGAGTGATAGGGCCAAAACGATATATATCACGATATTTCAAAACGTTGTGGACGGATTATGACAAAATTTGGTAGACAGGCTGGGTGTGTAACATGGACGAAATGATTCGATTTTGGTGATCCGCATCCGGATACCGGAGTTTTTTCATTTTTTAAGTGATTCTTCACCATTGAGTGATCGGGTCAAAACGATATATATCACATTTCAAAAAGTTGTGGACGGATTATGACAAAATTTAGTAGACAGGTTGGGTGTGTAACATGGACGAAATGATTACATTTTGGTGAAGATCCGCATCCGGATACCAGAAGTTTTTCATTTTTTAAGTGATTCTTCACCATTGAGTGATCAGGCCAAAACGATATATATATCATGATATTTCAAAAACTTGTGACGGATTCGGACGACATTTGGTAGACAGGCTGGGTGTGTAACATGGACGAAATGATTCGATTTTGGTGATGATCCGCATCCGGATACCAGAATTGTTTCATTTTTTAAGTGATTCTTCACCATTGAGTGATCAGGCCAAAACGATATATATATATCACGATATTTCAAAAACTTGTGGACGGATTCGGACGACATTTGGTCGACAGGTTGGGTGTGTAACATGGACGAAATGATTACATTTTGGTGAAGATCCGCATCCGGATACCAGAGTTTTTTCATTTTTTAAGTGATTCTTCACCATTGAGTGATCGGGCCAAAACGATATATATCACGATATTTCAAAAAGTTGTGGACGGAATATGACAAAATTTGGTAGACAGGTTGGGTGTGTAACGTGTACGAAATGATTCCATTTTGGCGATGATCCGCATCCGGATACTAGAATTTTTTCATTTTTCAAGTGATTCTTCACCATTGAGTGATCGGGCCAAAACGATATATATCACGATATTTCAAAAAGTTGTGGACGGATTATGACCAAATTTGGAGGATGAGTTGGTGAGGTGACAAGAACAAACCGAATATATTTTGGTTCAGGTCCGAATCCAGATCCGATCTATCTGTGGGATACAAAACGTCAACTGTTCAGCCTGGCGGCGGTATGCGCTCTACCGAGTTACCTTCTATTTATCAATGTATTCCCCCCCCCCCCCCCTACATGTACATTTGATGTAATTCTGGATAGATGTTCTTTGAGTGGTTGAAAGAGATGAAAATCACAAGTGTGGACCTTTGGGGAATGACGCTCAAAACTTGCCAACTCATCTCCGCTCATGTGGTAGGGTTCACCTTCACATTACAGGGTGAGTACATACATTAGTGTGCAGTGAATATGCCCTGCCACATCATATACCTGGCCACCTGTGTAGCATATACCTGCTGAAGGATGAACACTGAAAGATTTTTGGAGCTTTTTTGGAGAATAATACAACAGTTCCATATCAGTACATGTACGGTAACTATGTTCGCCGCCATCTTGTTTTAATCCATAATAATCCCAGCATGTTTGTTTCTCATCACTTCCTGTTTTTTGGGGGGATCTCGTGGATCTCGTGGAAAAGCTAGAATTAGTACTCTAAACGGCTCAGGAAACAACAGGCCAAAAAGAACAATAGAGAAAGGGGGAAACACCAACAGCAGAAGTGAAGGCCAGGATAGAGGGAGACTTGGAGAGGAATGGGGGCAGGAGAGGATGCATAGGGCGAAGAAGATGGAAAAGGGAACTCAGGAGGGAAAACTGAAAATTTGGAAGGAGGAGGGATTGTGGTGGGGTGGGTTAATGAGGGTGGAAAATATCATGGTTTTGGATTGGTGAAGATCTGAGAAGGCAGTGAACAGCTGTCTTGAAGACCTGGAGGGAAGAATGAGAATGGAGAGGATGTGGAAGTTGATTCCACAAGTTGAAGAAAAGAGGAACGGATGAGTCGAGCTGAGCAGTGATCCTGGATTTAGAGAGTTTCACCAGACGGGGATTTATGGTGGAGTACTTCGTGTGCCCTGCAGAAACCTGAGTGTGTGGACGGTGGACAAAGTACGGAAAGAGGAGAGGGTAAAGACCAGAAAGGAGGCAGGAGAAGACAGAAAGACCACCGACCTGTCTGCAATGACGAAGTGACAGACCCATAGACTCAGCTTAATCATGGGAGATTCAATGATCTTGAGGGCCTTGGTTTCCACATCGAGCTGAGCAAGGTGTGAGGCAGGTGAGCCAGCCCATAGGGGAGAGAAGTACTCCATCAATCTGAGCAAGGTGTGAGGCAGGTGAGCCAGCCCAGAGGGGAGAGCAGTACTCCATCAATCTGAGCAAGGTGTGCAAGCAGTACTCCATCAATCTGAGCAAGGTGTGAGGCAGGTGAGCCAGCCCAGAGGGGAGAGAAGTACTCCATCAATGCTGTGGATGAAGGCCTTCGAGGTGGATCGGAGTTCTGTTTGCTTCTTTTTACATCTTATACGATAAAAAATTAACTCAAATCCTAAAAGATCATGGAGACTGAAATTTAACGCAATGTGATAAAACATAACATAGAAGACTGCAAACTTTATTTCAAAAACATCGAATTTTCCTAAATACTGTAATATTAATAAATAGCAATATTTACATTGATAATAATAAACAACAACAATGTTAAATGGGGGAATCCATTGTGAACATATCGAATGTGTTTGAAGATTGTACGCCTGATAAATATAGCTCGAGCAGACAAAACATACAACGAACATGTCACCAGACACGGCGGGAAACCCCTCTGTCCCAACACTACACCCCCTCATTAAATGGACCCAATGATTCAGAGCGAGTTCCTTTAATAAAGCCGTTCTCACTGCTTTTCCTCTCAAGCCTCGGGAACCCATTTAAATAGCGTGAAAGTTTTATCGTAAATGAAATGCGTAACGTGTTCCATCAGCAGGTGATCAGCCATCGATCTCGATATAATTGACATGCTCAATAGTCCCGATGCATGGAGGACAATGGCAGCTGTAACAAGCGTGTGCAGACACATTCGTTTCTCCAACGCAAACCCAAATAAAGCAAGGATTACCTCAGGTGTGTCGCAACGACTCAGGAAACTTCCCAAAGATCGCTCAGTTGACATTCAGCGAGTTCGCCCTCGAGCGGGTCTTGTGACTTGACTTTAAACTGCCGTTCTGGCACCTGTGCCATGCTTAATGGCCAAATTGCTTTTATCCGTTCATTAATTTTGCCTTGTCATGACACCTTTTTGTGATCTCTGAATAAACTCGAAGTTCACGCAAGATGGTCGTATTTCTGCTGCAGATTGTTTTTAAGTTGAGAAAAAAAACCCATTATGTAGACGGTGGAGGATGGCTCAGAGGAAATAGCGAGGTTTCGATTGTCCATCCAACTGCAAACTCTCATCCTGGTGCTTCGCATCATTGAGCACACTTTCCTCGAAATATATACATATATATATATATATATATATATATATATATACAGTATATATACAGTATATATACAGTGTGTGTATATATATATATATATATATATATATATATATATATATATATATATATATATATATATATATATATACAAATATATTGTTGCGGATCTCAGACGTCGGCCTTCCTCTTATCAAGGGGGGATTAATCCCCTTGTCCTTTTACTGGCAGACGCGGTCCGGGGCTATCACGTTCCTTCCGGTCGGTGTTAAATAGGGTTGTAAGCCGAATTAGTCTTATTACCTAAGTACTAACACCGGCCGTGAAGCAAGGAAATAACCCCACCCGAACCACGGCGTTAGTGGACACGCCGAGCGATTAGCGAGCCGCGATTCGGGCCGTTAACGAGAACTAACCCGATTGGAGCGGTTGTGATCGTGCCACGCTTACCCAATGGAGAAATCACTAAGACGATCGAATTAAGAGGAAAAACAGGAAGAACAAGGAATTTATTTACAATTGTATGGGAAGGAAGAGAAGTACACACTTTGTACAAATAAGAAGAGGAAGAGAAGCAATGTACAGGGAAGAGGAAGAAGCAGATACACAGGGCAGCCTTATACGATCGTACTTATCCCTGGACACGGGCCCATTCGCACTCAGACTCAGGCTCAGACTCACACGGGGTTGTAGATGGTCCGGTTGAGGGTCCACCGATGGCGTCCACAGCTCGCTCCAGTCTCCGACTCGTACCACGAAGCAGATGGTGATGGTCGACGGCAGGCAAGATCGCCGCGTGTCGGTGGCGCGGATCGGACAATTACATTGGGGGGGATCGGTAAGCTGGCGATTATACTGCGTACGTAATAGTTGTACCGGCGCCTTTATACACGCTCCCAGTATCGCTCGGTACAATGCGCCACTTCCACAATGATGTCACCAAAGCCAAGCCAAGTCCCGGTTCTTTGCCACTGCCGTATGCACGCGAGTCCTTGGACAGTCCTTCAATACCACGTAAGTTCTCTTGGTAAAAACGCAATCGTGCAAGTCCTTCTCAATACTCGAGCGCCTGCCTCTCCCTTCTCATAACTCGTTCAACAGAGGACCCCGGCTCATAACTCGTTCAACAGAGGACCCCAGCTCATAACTCGTTCAACAGAGGACCCCGGCTCATAACTCGTTCAACAGAGGACCCCGGCTCATAACTCATTCAACAGAGGACCCCGGCTCATAACTCGTTCAACAGAGGACCCCGGCTCATAACTGGGGTGTGGGCCTCGCGCGAAGGGTTTTATTGCCATGCCCAGCGAACCCTCTGGAATGTCCAGCCACACCCTGTCAGGCGATGTCGCCTCAGCCCCTGGTTGGTTGATGGGGTCTTACCGGCTCCGCCCTTGATGGCTGCCTGACGTGGCCACACCCCCACCCTTGCGCTCCGCCCCCTTTTCGGGCCTTACCTCGTGGCATTTGGGCTGGTTTGAGCGAGCAACTGGCAGCTAACGCTGCCGGCCCAACGCGTAACAAACTGTGAGGGGCAATGGGGTGCAGACTGGATAGTGCGCAATGGAGTCGATTGGAGGGAGCTGAAAACTGAATGGGGCCTACTCTTATTTGTTTTACACAACACAGATGCAACTATTGGAAATGGCCTTATCTCACATATACTAAGAAATAACTAACGTTCTAAGGTGACCTACGTGTTGCATGAGGCCTAACTATGGGGTGCAACCTTTAACCTTTAATGTTGTTACCTGTGTGGGTTCTCAAAACCGCAACACTGCACCCCTCCTTTCGCCAGGCTCATCCCCGAGCCGAACCACATACCAGTGAGGACAGCCAGCTTCAAGCAAGGGTCAGGACTACCTTTTAAATTAGTGTGACACTTAGGTTAAATGTAGAGGGTAACCACACCTAACACCCTGAGTGCGACCATTTTAAACACTAGATATGTCCCACCTGCTGCGTTGTGTACTATCTAACTGACTCACGCCCACAATTAACCGAATTACGGAATTATTTTCAAACTACACATAAAGCCGGTGGGGAGCATGTTATTTACAAGACTACTAACTAATTATTTACACTACAACCCAGGACCTGTCTTTTGTGGGAAGAGAGAAGGAATTTTTGAAAAGAGGAAACACAATTGCAATGCACTGCACCAATACACCATACACCCATATGCACCAAAATAAAATAAAAAATGCACAGAAAGCACCATCACCAAAAATGCACAATCATCACATTTCCAAAACTAATAAATGATGCCTTGTGCTTGGCTGCTGGGCCGATGGATCTTCTTGCTTCATGTTCTTCGGTGTGCCATTATGAAACTGAATGTCTTCTCGTCCTGACACACCAAAGATCAATAAAAAGTGCACAAACCGTGTCTGCTTTTTATTTTGTTTTGGCCAGCAGGGACAGCTTAGGTGGCCCGACTGCATGGCATGTGCGCCACTTAAGAACAGTGGTCCGCAAGTAAGATGCTGCTGGCAGCAATGGTCTGCCCCAGCAAAGGTGCCAGGCCACAGAACGTGTGGTCCATATGGTGTATCAGTGCAGGCGGCAGGCAGCAGGGTGCAGCGCAAAGGTGCAGCCACACTGCTCAGGACACCTGCACACTCCCCTCAACAAAATACCATGGGTCCATGGGTGGGGAGGAGAGACAAGCAGAGGTTAGCGGGGGCAAGGGCGCAAGGGTACACACAATGCAAGGTAATGCAACATGAGGGGCGCGGAGGGGCGAGCGGAGAAAGCTCGTCCCTAGCCGTACGTGACCCCCCATGTCACCTACTCTACCCCTGCCCTTCCCCGTATTTACACTTTACAATTTACAAATTCCGTCTCTACCGTCTCGTCTTTTCTATCCCCCCTCTATACCAAATTCGTCCCCAATCCCTCCCAAGAAGGAAGGGATGGAATACACACAATGTCTCACCCACGTCATGATGCGTCTTACATTCCAAACATTTGCAAAAACCTGGTGTGGAGTCCTGTCACCTCGGTGAGTGCATGTGTATGGTGCGAAGAGATTCTGATCCTAGCTATCCTTCTAAATGACATTAACTCTCTTACACTACCCGGGGTCTTGCCCTGCCAATCCAATTGGCCTCTTTACACTATGTGGTTCTAGAAACCAATTCCCATTGACCATACTATGGTGCCTCGCAATTTGGGGTCTCACTACCCCCATTTTTCAATACTGTGCCCTCGCACAATTTCGGGGCTGGGTCGTGTGGTTCTACCAGCAGGTCTACCTACCTGCGCACCTCCGCCACTGAAGTCGCCACCCAAGCTTGCCTAGCTCCTGCGACTACCCTAACTTGGGGAAGGCCCTCCTGGCTCTCTCACCCCACTAATGCCCTCTCTGGCATTGGGCTACCCGGGTCCTTCTCTCGGATCCTCGGGCCCCGCTGAACACTACACTGACCCTAACTGGCTCCCAGAGCCTACCTGCGGCCTCACCTGGCCGACAGACTACCAGTGGCAGAGTGCTCATTTAACCATACTCACTAACAGGCTCACACGCCCAGCCATTCCACTTACTCATGCACCCCTCAAAGCAACAACTTGCTACTACTCGCACCACAGATGTCAATATCCAAACAATTTACCTACTCCCTCTACCTAACTTTAAACTACCCTCCCCGGGTATTCGTGAAGGGGTCCATCTTCCCCCATCCACTCCTTCGCACCATGCACTCCACACCACTCTCACTACAAAGACTCTCATTCCCAATTCCTCATTTGCACCTGAAGCGCTTCCTCATACTCACACACACAGCATCATCTAGCTAGCTGCTTCCCTCCAATACTAGTGCTTTCCCTGTCATCCCTTACGCTAAGCACATCCCTCGTCATTATCATCCACCGAATCTGACTACGTCCCCACTACATGTACAATGTCACTACTTACATCTCAAGTCTCCTAAAGTCACTTCTAAATCCCTAACAATTATCCTAGCCTGCCCTGGCTAGTTTACACTGCCAAACCCCATACTCTACTGCTCATGTGCCCCAACAGCATGGTGAATGGTAAAGCTACCATTCGCCATCACTACTGCTATTACTATCCGTCCACTTGAGCCTCTCCGTGCGGGAATACAGCGTCCTTATAGTTCGGATTCGCAAAGCCGAGCAATGCATGCGGATTGTCACTCTCCTGTAGGTTGGGTCCGTCCGGCATTTTCGATTCTGGGGAGGAGGCATACTCGGACCGAGGTTCCAGGCACCATCCCGGCGCGGAGTCTTCCGGTCTCCGGCCCAATGACCCAACCTTCCCTGGCCGGAGCACCGCGCCCGCCAGGGGGCGAAGGTCCGACCTGGCCTACCCCTGGAATCGTGCCGTTTGCCCCTTGCGCCACGGCACGGCACCGACCATACAGGGCGGCCCGGCCAGAATCGTGCACGCTGCTCCTTGCAAGAGCGCCGCGGCAACGATCCCCGCCGGCTCCCACAGCACACAAAGAACACCATGCCCCGAGAGCTCGCGTTGGCTGTACGTCGGTTTAAACGCTGTCCCGGTCTGCGTCGATGCTCGGATCGCATTCTCACATCCACACGCAACCCTTTCTACGCTCACAAAATGTGGCGCTCCAGCGCCTCCCATACATCCCCTGCATTCTACTACTGCACTCTCTCTCCGTGCACTCTCTTCCGTTCCACACTCAGGTGCACACCACTCGCTGCTCACACACTCCATTACACACTTCTCTCGCGCACATCCTGGTGCACTCATTCTACTCGTGCACTCCGTTACATCCTCTGTAACAACCATGGGGGTGCACTTCTGCACACACCCACTCAGCGCACACCTACCCACGGGTGTGCAATCTCCTGCTGCACACCCAATTCCGCTCCCTGTTGTTGCATTCCAGCATCCACACAAGCCCGACAGCCTTCCAGGCCTTTTTCAGTTAAACATTCCCCTTTTACTTCCAAACATTCCCCATTTACTTCCAAACATTCCCTATTTAAATTTGAGTTTTCTCTTTCTACTTTGAGACATGCCTTAGCTGGTGCCCCAATATCACTCCCACTCTCTCTTTGGGCTTTTATTTCTTCAGTCTCGGCATCCAATTGTTCACTACAGGCCTCCAATCATTCACTACTTGCCCTCATTATCCCTCTCATTTCTTCACTACAGGCATCCAAATTTTTTAATAGGACAACCAATTTACAATCTACTGGTGCATTCAAGAAGGCTTTAAATTCTTCCTTCTTTCGTTCACTCATTCCCCCCATATATTTTCCGATACAGGCCTAGTAAGCCACAGCACCTGCTTCCCTGTTTGATCGCTTAGAAACAGGGGAGGTTCCAATCTTATTCTCACAACCACCTACCCTCGGCCCGCTTCTGTGCTCTTCAGGAACCTCCAGCCGCTCGGCCATCTCACTCACTTCCGCCATCTGCGGTGAGAAAGTAGTTCTACAGCGCGCGTATTTTACCTCAGAAAAAAAATCAATTTAAATTTTTCGAGAGCGCGATGTTGTGCTTCGCACACCAATCAACTATTAAATTTGGACACCCCAGTACTACAATCGATCCTCCCTCTGAGAGAGAGAGGCAGTTAATAATTTTGAATTCCGAAAGCTGAGCGCAATTTGCCACTCAGCGAGTATCGAACTCGCAACCCTCGGACACCGAGTGTCCGCTGGGTTCGACTCCCACACTCCTGACACCAGGTGAATGGTGTCGGAAAGTTCGTATCCTACTCCTGACACCAGTGGTCATGTTCCTGGCGATTAAGATCCTCCAAGGTAATGGGTAGCCGATCGAGCTTTACACTCCGAGGCATTCAATCCAATGGCAGTGTGAATACACGCGGGAGATGAGGGCAGCGAAGGGTAGCGAATCTCTTACCTGCACGGATCCCACTGGACGTCTTCAACCCTGGTAATCAACTCAACCCGACATGGAATTCAATTGCAACAATAAAAAGGTTTATTAAAAGAAAGGCCAGGAAACAAATAAATGCACAGTAAACTAAAATTCCTAAATGGAGCGCTCCTATACAGACTCATATACAACACAAGGGAATGATAAAATAATCGAAAGTAAAAATGTAGTGGACTCGGCTTTGAGTGGCTATTGAACCTCATTGGAGACCGTTGGGGCCCCGCGTCCCTGCACAGGAAAACACGCCTTGGCGCGCAGTTCGTTCCTCCAGCCACCAAGCATGAAGTAAGCAGGCCGCGCCCGTCCACTTGCCATCTGCTCCACACAGCACCGCCGTCTCTCAGCGTGGACAGCCCCCTGCAACGTCAGCACCAATGAGCCAGGGAAAGGAAAATGTGGCTGCTCGAACCGATCGCCCGGACCAAAAAGCAACAATGTCCGACTGCATGACACCAATATCCTTGGCTCAAGACGTCGGAAAATGTGAATATTCGCCATGAAATCCAGAACCAAGAAGCAGACGAACTGTGACCGCTTTTCGTCAGCTCGGGATACAAAGTGTGAGATATATAAAATTCTGACTGCACGCCATGAAATCCAGAAGCAGAGAGAGAGAGAGAGAACGCAAATTCGTCCACCTTTCACTAACACCAGGAACCAAGAGATGGAAAATGTCGGGACACAGTCTTTTGTTCCCAAGGCTCTTACGTCATCCAATGATGTCCGTGCGTGCTCCAATCAGCGAGTCCATCTCCTCGCTCTATGGTACCGGACAAATCACTGCTCTTCAGGGTGTGGCCTCACGGACCTGCCTGCTTGATGTTGCGATGTGGCGGCTGGCGGCACCAGCGGTATTGTTCAATGTCCTTTTTCCGGTTACTTTTATTTGGTGTTTATTTTAGGTGTGGAGTGCATGGCGGGTGTGGTGTGTGCGTTATAACAAACAAAGGAGCAATCACAGAGGCCATTTACATCCAGCGAATTTACTATTAATCCCTAACTAATTAACATAACCCCACCCCTCATCATGGGGACAAAGATACACGAACACGACATCCGGTCTAACGGGTGCCCAAGAAGGTGCATGGGGTTCTTCTTCTTCATCACGACATTTGGAGCACACTATCCGATACAATTCTACCTGGACTAAGGTAATCCATTGCCTACCCCCCATAAACATACATACATACATATATACATATACTCGTATATGTATATTTATATATGCAAAAATATTGGTACCCTTACACCTTTTTCAAATAATGCACCATTTCTTGCAGATAATTGTTGAAATTAAAAAATATTTTGGTATCCACATGTGTATTTCTTTAGTTTGGAGGGGGGGGGGGCAGAAAATCTGATAAAAATTCCTAAATCTTAGCTTATTCCACACAGAAATCATAAAATGGCCTGGACAATATTATTGGCACCTTTTAGCAGTTGTAAGGAATAATTATATTTCAAGCAGGTGATACTCCTTTACTTTGGATTTGAATTGAACTTTGGAGAAAAGAAAGAAAACCAGAGAATTGTCTGAGGAGGTCAGACACAATATTGTAGCCAAATATGGACAATCTCAAGGCTACAGGTCCATCTCCAGAGACCTTGATGTTCCTGTGTCCACCGTACGCAATGCTATCAGGAAGTTTAAGGCCCATGGCACTGTAGCCAACCTCCCTGGACGTGGCCGCAAGAGAAAACTTGATCGAAGATTGCAGCGAAGGATTGTTCGAATGGTGGAGAAAGCACCTTGTTCAACTGCCAAACAGATTCAAGCTGACCTTCAGACACAAGGTACGACAGTTTCAACTCACACCATCCATCGTCAACTCAATGAAAGGGGGTTCTATGGTAGGAGACCCAGGAGGACCCCATTGCTGAGAGAGGGAAATAAGAAAGCCTGACTGGAGTTTTCCAAAACACACCTGACCAAGTCAAAATCCTCCTGGGAGAATATCCTGTGGACAGATGAGACCAAATTAGAGCTTTTTGGTAAAGCACATCATCTCTATGTTTACAGAAAACAAAATGAAGCCTTCAAAGAAAAGAACACCTTCCCTACAGTCAAACATGGAGGTGGTTCAGTGATGTTTTGGGGTTGCTGTGCTGCCTCTGGCACGGGGTGCCTTGAATGTGTGCATGGCATCATGAAATCAGGAGATTACCAAGGAATTTTGGAGCGCAATGTTCAACCCAGTGTCAGAAAGCTGGGTCTCTGTCGAAGGTCATTGGCCTTGCAGCAGGACAATGACCCCAAACACACTTCAAAAAGCACCCAGGAATTGTTCAAGACAAAACGCTGGACTGTTCTGAAGTGGCCAGTAATGAGTCCAGATCTAAATCCCATTGAACATCTGTGGGGAGATCTGAAAACAGCAGTTGGGAGAAGGCATCCTTCAAATCTGGGAGAACTGGAGCAGTTTGCACAAGAAGAGTGGGTCAAACTGCCAGTAGAGAGATGTAGGAAGCTCATTCATGGCTATAGGAAGCGCTTGACTGCAGTTATTTTGTCCAAAGATTGTGCTGCCAAATAATAAGTCTCGGGGATCAATAATGTTGTCATTGCCGTTTCTTTTTAGTTTCTGATTTAAAATGATATATTGTTTTTTTTGTTTTTTTTTGTTTTTTTTTGTATACAAGATCGAGGCTCGTGAAAGAGCGAACATTAATCACACAGAAAGACAAACAGACACACAAAACAAATAACATCGGGAGCGGTAGACAAGATGGGGAGAGAGGGGGAAGGACACAAACACAACATTTGAGAGCAGGGACCGAGAGACATGGAGACATCGAGAGAACTGTGGGAGGGAGAGGGCTTTGGGGGGGAGGCATGGGAAGGGGGGGGGGGGGTGGGAGAGGTATAAAACATATGGACACTGCCAAGACTTCCAGGAAAGAAGTTGGAATTTCAAACAAGGTGGATCTGGGGTGAATTAGTGGGGGTAGAAAAGATCAAGGTTTTGGATGGGGGAAGATAAGAGATGGTGGTGAACAGCTGTTTTGAAGACCTGGAGGGAGGAGTGTGATTGAAGTGAGTGTGGGAGTTTGTTCCAGAGGCGGGAGAAAAGAGGAATGAAAGAGTGAAGGTGAGCAGAGAGCCGAGATTTCGGCAGTTTAACCATCAGAGGGTGGCTGGCAGATCTTGTGCGACCTGTAGGAATATTTGGGGGACAGAGCACAGAGAGAGCTGGGGGAGCAAGGCCGGAGAGGAGTCGGTAGAAGACAGAAAGACCACCTACCTGCCTGCGGTGAGTGAGTGAAAGGCCCTCAGAGATAGCTTCATCGCGGGAGATTCCAATGATTCTGAAAGCTTTGGATTCAACAGCGTGAAGCCGAGCCAGGTGTGAGGCAGGAGCACCAGCCCATAGGGGAGAACAGTATTCCATTGAGCTGCGGATGAAAGCCTTGTATGTGGTGAGGAGCTCAGGTGTGCCTAGGAAGGACTTCGCACGACGGAGGATGCCCAGTCGGCGACTGGCTTTGGAGGCCAGCTTGGAAATGTGGTTTTCCCAAGAAAGATCATGGCAGATGGTGAGACCCAAAAGCTTGAGCGACAGAACTTCTTGGAGAGGATTGTTGAGAAAGTAGATGGGAGGGTTGTCCAGTCGATCTTTTCGGAGAGACATAGTAAGAGTGTGAGATTTGTCAGGATTGAAAGACATGTTCCACATGTTTGACCAGTCTGTGATTTTGTCCAGGTCTTCAGAGAGTGAGGAGGCTGCAGACTGCCGATCTGAGGGAAGAGGAATGGAGCGGCAGAGAGTGGAGTCATCAGCAAAGAGATACAGAGGATTTTCCAGAGAGTCGGAGAGATCATTGATAAAGACCAGAAAAAGCACAGGGCCGAGCACACTGCCTTGGGGAACTCCAGCCTGAACGGGAAGGGGAGATGAGAGAAATCCATTCAGGGCCACACGTTGACTATGACCAGAGAGGAAGTCCGCAAGCCATGCATGGAGATTTCCATGGATACCATAGGAGGAGAGTTTGGTGAGCAGAGCTGGGTGCCAGACCGTATCGAAGGCACGTGATATGTCAAGGGAGACAGCTCTGATTTCCTGTTTGGCATTGAGGACCTCCATCCATTGTTGAGACAGCAGAAGCAGCATGTCCAGAGTAGAGTGACCTGGTCTGAAACCAAATTGATGATCAGAGATCAAGCCATTGGAGAAGAGGAAAGATTTCATATCCGAAGCAATGATGGATTCCATGACTTTGCTGATAATTGGGAGCAGGCTGATTGGTCTGTAGTTGCAAGGATCTGTTTTTGCACCTTTTTTGTGTAAAGCGGTAATGTTTGCTGATTTCCAGGATGCTGGCAGATGACCTTGAGCAAAGGATAGGGTGAAAAGAACAGAGAGAGGGTGAGATAGAGCGGCAGCGCAGGATTTTAGGCTGATGCCATCTGGTCCAGTTGCAGAATCAGAGTCGAGGTTTGACAAAAACTCCTCCACCTTGTCAGGAGAGAAGGTCACAGAGTCCAGGAGCAGTTTGGTTCGACTGGGAAAGGTGGGAACAGAGAGAGATGGGTTTGGGACTAAGGATTTTGAGGCAAACACAGAGTTGAGGCATTCGGCTTTGTCACGTGCGATGTCAACTGTGTGGCCATTTGAGGTAAGGGAGGGGATGGAGGGGGAACAAACACCAGAAACGGATTTGACCGAAATCAAATTTGACCAATTTTTCTGAATCAAAAACAAAGGTTCTGTAATATTAACAGTGGAATAAAGAATTGTGGAGACCAAATACTTTTGTCAATTTCAACTTATTTTTAGGGAATATTGTGAATTATTTGAAAAAAGTGCAAGGGTGCCAATATTTTTGGCCACGACTGTATATCATAACAGTGGTTCATCATGTAGTTAGAGGTGCAAAATCTATACTTTGTTAAAGTTGTTCATTTCAAACCAGTGGGTTATCGGCAGCTGTGGACGGTCAAGATATGCAATTGATAACGAAGTGGAGATGAGCCGGCTTGCCACGATGTTTAGACGAGTCGTCGAATTGATGCTCTCACATGAAAGAGAATTGGTCTGAAGAACTATTTTTAAAGGGACACACCGAACCGATTCATGGCCACAACCCTTTGTACTGGATTTTGGAATGCAAACATATCGGCTAGACGGCAGCACCGGCCTTGAAAATGACCATAAATTAGGCCTCTGAGGATGTAGGAGTTTCAGGAGAGAGGAGAGAGAAAGCCAGATGGAACTGCGGTGTGCTGAGGCATTTCGTTTTAAAAGCAGCATCCAGTGAAGAGACCGTGAGTGCTGCAGGCGGACCACCACGGGTTCCACACTCCAAGCCACGGTTCTCGAACCTGCTGCACACCTGCGGAGGCTGATCGTTCCTACCTGCTGGCTGGTACTCAACGACTGCTGCCTGGCTGGTGTCCCAGAGACGACATCGCCGCAGACATCTCCCCTCCGGTTGAGTCGAGACGGGTAAGGAACTTGCCAACCCCCACACTCTCTCTCTCTCTCTCTTCACTTCAGCAGCAGGTACGCTTTGTGTTCTTTAACAGCATGCGGTGTGATTTGAGGCTTCAGAAGTCACCTTTGTGCCCTGGTGGTTCCAAGCTCACCGGGGAGGACATTCAACGTGATCGACACGGTCGGAGTTAACCCTGTACAACCCAGCTGGACAAGATTATTTGAACGTGTGAACTCCTGACCCTTTTTCATAAACTTTATCACCTGCTGAAGTTTTGGTAGACTCGTGACTGCATTGAAACCTGTAGTCAGGTATCTTAGGGCCGGATTTGACATGGATATGGACGTTACGGACAAAAGCGCCAATTTTTCCCCACATGTTACCCGTTACCTTAGCTTTTCATTTTTGATAGGAACCACTTCCTCCGAATACATTATGGCGGCCATCTTGGATTTTCAAGATAGCCGCCATGTAAAAATCTATATCTACCAATATCTCACCTTCTAAGCCACTTAGGATCACAATCTTGGTGTCTAAACATACATTTTCTGGGTCAAGGAATACAACTATACCATTTAGAAACGCAACAGACAATTTTTATTAACTCAAAAAATAAACTGAACATAAAACTTGAAAAAAAATTAAAACGGAATACTGTTAATGTACCATCGTCACTGAAAATACTGCAAAAAATAATGTATTCGGAGGAAGTAGTTCCTACCAAAAATGGAAAGCGAAAGCTATGGGAAGAAAGTGGGGAAAATTTAGCGCTTTTGTCCAGAACGTCCACATCCTTTTGCTAAGCTGCCCGACTACTGTGATATGTGTGCTTTATGATCTGGGGGATTTTTAATCACTGAGTGTTACTTTTAATCAGTAGTAATTAGTATAAGTATTTTAAAAGTACACGTTAGGGATTAATAAATATTGTTTATTAAATCTCCTTCTGCCTGGTGTCGTACGTTGGTGTTTCACCTGTGTAATAACAGACAGGACATATTATTGTCCGCAAATCTTTTCTACCATGCTACCCTCGAGGTAACTGGTGCACTCGTGTTGGTGCCTCGACGCCGTATGTAACAATATATATATATATATATATATATATATATATATATATATATATATATATATATATATATATATATATATGATCTGGGGGATAATAATGCGGCCACATAATATGTACATGCATATGTAAAAGTTATTTTGTGAATATATATATATATATATACATAACATATGCATATATACGTAACATATATATATATATACTGTATATATATACTAGCAGGAGTACCCGGCAGGAGGGGGGGGGGGGGGGGGAAGGAGGATGCAGGAGACGTGAGGAGAGAGGGAGGGGAAAGATATACTACATATACATCTTTGGGGGGGGGGGGTGGCTTTAACAGGCTCCTCCGTTTTGGGGAAGGGGGGATGAGAAGGGGAAAAAATTTACCCGTGCAAAGAGTGCTTTAACCGTGTTGCCCAGTGTTGCCCAGGTAAAAAAGGAAATTGTAATACCCTCTAACCTCAGTGTTGCCCAGGTAAAAAAAGGAAATTGTAATACCCTCTGCCACCATCACCAGGTGGCGCTACACGGTACACATTTTCATAGAAAATGTACGCCCCTCTCCTGGTCTCCCACACCCCTGCATGAGGCTGCGGCCACATAGCCTATGTTACCCCCCCCCCCCCCCCCCCCAGACAAAGTTGTATTTCTATTTGTACCCTGAGTAAAGTATATAAGCGTTTATACCTGGAGTACCTGGCGTTGTTCAAGAGAAAAAAGAAACATTAACATATTTGAAATGAGGGCAAATAAAATGGAAAAGCAATTACATCCAAATCAGAATCCATCACAATGTCAAATCATAATTTTACCTTTTCGTTCAATATATGCTGCTGAATGTGCCGTTTATCACGTTTCTGAGTTAAGTATGATGACGTTCAGTAAGAAGAAGAAGCCTTACTTCCAACTTATTATGCTTGCGGAATGGTTTGATTTCTTTATGTTCAGATGTTTGAGAATTGTTTTGTATTTATTTTTTTGTGAATGTGTACTTATATATAATTATAACTGTCATTATTCAAAAAGGCTGATGCACTTTTAAAGCGATGATTTAGAGCTTTAGTCGCTTTCGCTTTAGAGCGATGATTTAAAATTCCAAAAAAACGAACTTTTCTTTTTCAATTTCTTTTCTTTTTTGCCTCAAACACTCCCAGACACTCACTGATGAACCTCTGAAAGTTTGAGGAAGATCCGTTGAGCCATCTCTGAGAAAAATGGCGACATACACACAGACAGACAGACAGACAGACCAACAGCTCTCTTATATAGTAATATATAATGATATATATTTACATAACATGTACATAACATACATATATATATATATATATATATATATATATGTGTGTGTGTGTGTGTGTGTAGCACACAGTGAGGTCATGCTTCAGACAAAAACCACATGACGACACTCGAGAAGCAATACGGTTATTCTAATTGTTTGGGATTTATCAGATCTCTCTCCTTCTCAGAACGAAAGTGAGTGTGGGTTAGGAATGCTCGGTGGAGGAAGTGCTGGACAATTAGTAAGGAAGGGAAATGGAGAGAAAGAAAGAGTTCCCAATGTCCGAAAGTGTATTTGGTGGAAAGTACAAGGGCATGCAGATAGATGTCTCTTCTTCAAGCATAAAAAGGGGCAGACATGGCAGGGAGAGACTGAGACAGGAGGTTAGAAGGACAAGGACAGGACTCTCCGTAGGAAAAGAACTGTTGAACATTAAGAGATGGCTTATTGTAAGAAACACTTTTCTGTCTATTTTCTTGTGTCATTATTATTCCAACAGTTGATATGTCGATTTATTGTCCTCTTGAACTCAAAACTACCTAATTTACCGTTTTTACCTTTCCTTGCCATTTTGTACTCACCTCTTGCATTGTTAACCTATTGCAATTCCATCTCAAGCTGAGCTTAAGTTCGGTAGTTTCATCTTCACCCACCAGCGGTTCTTTAGTAGAGAAAATGATTTGTTTCAGGTTTATTTTTGACCATCTTTACTCTTTGCAAAAATATTCAGTAAGATATGGTATAAATTATTTCGATCTTTTTACAGGCGTTAATTCTGAAATGTGATGCCATATTAAGATGACATCAATACCTCCTTTCCCTCCCTGTCCATCAGGGCACGTCATCGTGGCTGTGCTCGCTGTGTGTCACGTGGGCAACATCTGGGCGGCACCAGCTGCAGATCGTCTGTCGAGGCTCAGTTCGCACTTGATGTCTCTGTCGGAGCAAGCGCTACAACAATACGTGAGATTACGACTGTAGTTATAACGATAATAATGGACTCTTTTTTTTTTTTGTACTACAACTGTTGCCGTTGTCAGTGACTAACGTGTCTACTGTTACTTTGACGTTCCAGACAACCTCATGGCTGGGGGATCCTCACCGTAGATATAGTGTCCACGACGAAGCTGCCATCCTGACACCGTTGACTTCTTCAACTCCGGGGCGAAAGGTGTACCTGCTCGCCGCACGCCTTCACGTCTTCGTTGGGTGGAACCCTCACCCTCCGCGCTACCTGGAGATCCTGCAGGCAGACACCTGTACGCTCCTTCACGCTGTGAGTTTCATTTCGGTGCGCTCTGCTTCCGTGCGGCGCCATGTATATTCGTGCTGTGACCAGGTGCTTTACCTTCGCATGTATCGGTAGGCAATGAAGACTTTGTCACTTTGCTTTGACCACTATTGGAGGCAAATTGTTCGAGCCCCATTTTTGTTTTTCAGCTCGGTATTTTATTTCTCCGTTTAATACACAATCAGTGCTGGCGTAGGGTACATGCACATGTAAAGGGGAGTTTCGGGAACTTCTGGACAGCACGAAGGCGGAACCGAAAACTTTGCAAAGTCGAGGGCGGAGCTTGCGCCGCGGCCCCGCCCCCCGCGCATTCCGACGTATTGTACTCACCGTTCCTTTGTTTCCAAAACTGTTTCAATGGGCTCTGTAATAATATAATGCTCTATTCTCTTACTCCCCAGCTCGAGGCAAATAAGAAGAACTCGTGTGCCTTTCACGATGACGTCACGGCCGACATGAAGATGCCCAAGAATCGATTGGTTCGTGACACGATTGGTTACGTCATTCTGCGCGACCTGCGTGACGCGTTCGCGTCACTAGCAGGTAAACCAAGTACCACAGCAGAAGCAATGATCGTGACGACGGAAGTGCCACGGATCGAAGTGACAACGGATGAGCCACAGTTAGAAGTGACAACGGATGAGCCAGAAGTGACAACGGATGAGCCAGAAGTGACAACGGATGAGCCAGAAGTGACAACGGATGAGCCAGAAGTGACAACGGATGAGCCAGGAGTGACAACGGATGAGCCACAGATGGACGTGACCACGGACGATCAGAAAGAAATTGGTTCAGAGAATGCTAATCTGGTTCCTCGTGCTTCTTCTTCCAGCCCATAAAAATTGCTGTCCTTGGCCAATTCAGGCTTTCTCCCATTCCTAACCCTGATCTGTCCTGCCCCTCTCATTGAGCCCCCCCCCCCCCCCCATGCCCCTTTCCTTCGCTCATCGACTCCTGTGCAACGTCCTGTCTCCATGTTCCTCTTTCAATTCCTTGCCAGACTGTGAACATGCTGCCCTCTGTCGTTTAACTTGTCCTCGAGCCTGGATGTCTGGATAAAAAAAGAAATACAAACAATGGGACAATGCAAGGTTTCAAACTGCAGATAATATCTCTCTGCCCAACCTGTTTGCACTGATGTTGGTTTACATACAATGTCTGTACTTGTTATTGAAGAAATTGTTCACTTGTATTTTAGCTCCACTTTAATTGTTCACTTGATGGATTTTTATTCTGAAACTATTTATTTTATTTATATTATATATTCTGATTCGATATTTATATTTTGGGTTTTTTGATATTTATATTTTGGGTTTCTGATATTTATATTTTGGATTATTTATGTGATTAATTTATTATTAAAAACTTCAAAACTACAATTCTGCTTTCAGTGTCATATTCCCCAACACTCCCCCCCCCCCCCCCCCCTGCTGAAAGGTACCATTTTTCCCACATGTTACCCGATACCTTAGCTTTCCATTTTTGATAGGAACCGCTTCCTCCTTCCTTCCACTTTCTCAGCTTCTAAGCTACTTAGGATCACAACATTGGTGTCTAAACATACATTTTCTGGGTCAAGGTATACAACTAAACCATTTAGAAACGCAACAGACCATTTTTATTAACACAAAAAAGAAACTGAACATAAAACTTGAAAAAATAAATAAAACGGAATACTGTTAATGTACCATAGTCAGCAACTTGCCTGCTGGAAGGTACCATTTAGATGAAGGCGTGGCAATTTCAAAATGGTTAACCATGATTGTTCTGTTCCTGGATGAAAATCGGCCTCGCGATATCGGATATACGAGAAATATCCGTGGATGATTGGAGTTGGGTTCCTATAATTTCCTTTTAATACAATTAGCTTGTGGTGGCCGTGGTTAAAGCACACATACACACGAATGCCACAGCCCACAGATGCTCCTTTCACCAATAGATGCAAAAATCGAGTATAGTTTCTCTTGTGGCTCCAGAACCAAACAAAATATAAATAAATATATATGTATAATGCCCTCGCAGCTCCCACGACACCCACTCCCACCACCCCCCACCTCTACGGATTTTTGGCCTTTCACGGACTCACAACGCCGGAAGTTTTTGCAGTATGGACTGCAACATACAAATTCTACAATCGACCAGGAAGTTATCTAACTGTTTTGTTGTGCAGAGACACACCCCTTAATTGTTGTTGGTACGCTTACAAGTATGATCGGCTTCTTTAAAAGTTTTTTCGGCGTTTCATTCTACAATCTTTATCTGGGAGGCATGAAATATGTCCAGACCGCCCCGACTGACTTTGTTACTAGGGGTTCCTGCGCATGCGCACCAAGCAATCTTGGGCGGATTACATCATTTCAAATTGTACCGTATTGTCTTAGACAATAAATTAATAATACATGCTGCCTTTCCTCCAGGAAGTAATGTTCTGCAAACATTTTTGAAACCACGAAGTAAGGTTCTGAAACCCCTTTCCCACTTCCAAAAAAAGTTTCAGCATTCTCTCAGGATGTATCAGAAAGTCACCAATTTCACTTTATATATACAGTATTGAGAATATTACCTAAAAATTGCATAATTATCTTTAGGACTGTTACGTGCTCCTCCCCGAACCCCCTGGTCACGGTGTACCTCCGAGCCCCGAGAGGAGTCACGGCAGAAAAATGTGTTATTCTGTATGTCAAAGATCAATGGTGAAGCCACACCAATTGTTACCAAAAACAAATATTGTATTAAGATCACACAAGAATAACAGTACAACAATAATAGTAATCAAAAGTACAATCAATATATATCCTATACCATCAGTACCATCAGTTTCGTAATATATAACTCACTGTGCTCCAAGTGAGTGAAACAAGAACATCCCCAATGTCTCTTTCCCGGCTTCAAACCAGAGTTGATTCCGGTTTCAAGCCAAAGTCGATCCCCTCCAGCGATCGTCAGAACGATGTCTAATCGAGACCAGAATCCCGTTCGGACAACAGTCACAGTCACGCGGCCAAAGCTGTGCAAAGGCGCCCTCAAGGCGATTGGGAAATCCAAAGGCGCCCTCCAGGCGACCGGGAAATCACACCCTCGGGTATGGACGTTTCACGGCTCACAGTCGGCGAACCTCAGATTTACCTTCAAAATCCACGTTACCCACACACATGCCCGATCCACGTCGGGATGCGGTGAAAATGGCTGTAGTGAAGCAAAGAAACCTTGCGCGACGTGCAAAGCGCGCGAGTCAAAATGGCCGACGGCCCGTTCTCGAGACATAACGGCAGTCCAACGATTCTCTTCGGAATCGACCGCAAAACCTGACACGCAGGTTGATCTGTCACAGTGATAACAACTCTGTCGCAGGAATCCCTTTCCCGGGAAAGCCAAAGTTCACTCGTGACTCTTGCTCGTCAATGTTCACTCCAGACCGCAAAGCCACTATGCTTCTTGTCCAACTCCACTCGCTCCGCCTTCTTTTCCCTCTTCCTCTTCTTCGTCGTCGTCCCGGTTCCCGATCCGGTTTCCGGTTTCTTTTAACACTAACTTTTTCACCTTTTGAAAACAGTGCATACACAATAAACCTTTTGAAACCAATAATAGTACATGGAATCAAAAATGTTTACAGTGGATGAAAACCACAACAACGGAAGTGACGAATCCGTAACAAGGACATTAACTCAACATCTTCTAATTAGTCGAATACTTCCACAAATGCAATCATAAAACTTTAAACAAAAAAAAACTATTTTAGGGGGGCAACCCATTTGTAGACCCCTCGGGGCCCAATTTATTTTGACACCTGGCTAAGGGCAGAAATAAAAACCAAAAACACCTGGCTAAAGGCAGATGAGCTCCGTGAGGGAGCCAAGGGCCACCCAGTAAGGAGATGGTGTCTCCTAAAAAACACCCATCCGGTTTGTACCGGTTCAAGTCATACCAAAGATTTTTTTAAATGGTACGTGCTGCTTCCTGGGCATGAAAAGGATAGAGCACGGACAATCCCCTTCGGTTGGCATCCATGGGGAGGAGGAAATTCCTCTTGAGGAAATGCCCCACTGAGTACGGTTAGAAAAGCGGCGCCATTGTTATGACGTCAATGGTAGGCCCTACCCAGAGTATCCCGGGAAGTGAGGGTAGTGACGACGCTTCCCCCAAGCTCATTGGCTGTGTTGAGTGTTTGTCTCGTCATTATGTTATTGAGTGTGTGTGTGTGTGTGTGTGTGTGTGTGTGTGTGTGTGTGTGTGTGTGTGTGTGTGTGTGTGTGTGTGTGTGTGTGTGTGTGTGTGTGTGTGTCAGCTGTATTACGAGCTGTAGCCCATGTATTAAAAACAATACCAAAAGCCTCACAGCGGCGAAGCCTGGCTTGTAAAATATTATAAACCACAAACACACATGATTAGCTTTTTAAACAGTCGTTAATGCTGTCTATAACATTAAACAAAGAAATTTGGAGGAATCTCGACATCCATGAGGTAAGTTTTACTTACAGAACTGAGCGAAGATCTACTGTAATCTATATACCCCACATGGTTTGGAGGTGTGCTCATTTACCAAGCAGCTAGCTAGAGCTTGCCGAGCCACCCGTTCCTTAACGGTTTTGAATGGAGTGCTTGCCCCGAATGCTTAAACCAAATGGCGATCTCTGCACAAAAACCTTGGTAAATGAACACACACCCAATGTTCTTGAGACCCGACCATAGATCGACTGTAATCTCTATACCCCAAAGAGGAATGATCCTTCCTGACACTCCCGTAATGAGTGGGTGTACTTGTAAATTAAAATGTCGGTTGGTGCAGTCAGCCGTCGTAATGACATCATAGACGTATATGACGTAACGGACACAAAACTGATATATTTTAACTTCCAGTAAGTTTGCAGTCACTACGAAGTGATTAGTGTTATGATTAGATTTACTATAATATTAACGTTACGTTATCATTATTTCGAAAATGATATTACTAGTACCGACTGCAAAGCCGCAATGAGCCGGCGAAGCCAAAGCCTCTTGCCACTATTTTACCCATCACTATGGTATCAGTAGGTTAGGTAGTTGGTAGTAGGTAGGTGTAGTAGGTACCGTACCTGCTAAGACTTGGTAAAAGAGAAGAGCAGACAGTCCTCCCCAATACCTGCATACCTCTTGCCACTATTTTACCCATCACCATGGCATCAGTAGGTTAGGTAGTTGGTAGTAGGTAGGTAGGTAGTTGGTAGTAGGTAGGTGTAGTAGGTACCGTACCTGGTAAGACTTGGTAAAAGAGAAGAGCAGACAGTCCTCCCCAATGGCAATACTTGCATACAATACAATAAATGTCACAAGAAGCTTAAGGAAGTAACTATACGATGTGCTAACTTAAGGCCTATTTTTAACTGGGCTTAACATACGTTTTCACAGTAAGTGTGTAGTCTTCTAACTTCAGTCGCTGTCAGGCGCCAGGGCTGGTTCTCTGACTCTCTGGGCACGGCAGCTTCGTCTACCAGAAGACGTTAGCTTGCAGTGATTAATTCGGTGAATTCCATCTCAACTTCGGATATTTCCGGCCGTGAAAAACTAGCCGTATTTCTAAACTAAATATGTAAACCGCTTATACCATATTTCTGGCCGTGAAAAACTATCCCGTACGGCCGCGAGATTTCTAAAAAATAATTCTTCGTCAATTTTAGAATATCTGACGCCGTTTTCACCGTCCGAAACGCGTAATAATATTTTTTCAAATGCTCGAATCTCATTGGTTTTGGTGTTTGATGACGATTTTCGTTGAAGATAACGAGGTTGGTCTTAACCTACTAATTAGAGGTTTCATGAGATTGTGAATCAAAGAACGACGGGTGAAACAAACTCCTATTGAACTTTTTCGCAATTGTTTTATGCAAACTTCCGCATCCGGTCGATGGCTGTCTCCAGCACTCCATCCAGTGAGTGATTTCATTTTAGAAATATTTTTTCAAATGCTCGAATCTCATTGGGTCCGGTGTTTGGTGACGCGTTTCGTTGAAGATAACCAGGCCCGTGCGGGCCGATGTTGGTCTTAAAGTATTTTAATAATACATTGGAGGTGCATAAGATTGTGAATCAAACGATGACGGGTGAAAGAAACTCCTAATGAACGTTTTAAATTTGTTATGCATACTTCCGCCTCCGCAAGATGGCTGCGTCCACTGCGCTTCGGATTCTCGAGCCAAGGCATAATCAGGTTTTCAACATAATACGTACTCGTTTATTGACAACACCAGCTTCGCCGGCTACTATAAAAAAACCGAGGCTAATTCCCTACTTCCTCGGTTATTAAATTAGTACCGAACATGCTTAGATCATTGATCATGAACCATACACCGCTTCAATCCCTGAACTTTCCATTCACGACATTGGGATTAAAGTGTTGTGGTCATATTTACGATATTATTATGACGAAAAAGATACTACTAAAACGATACACTACTGTATTAAGAAACCTGGGCTTAATTTGTCCAAAGTGGTCCGAAGATGAGTCATAACGCAAAAGGGGTATTCATACCGTATTGGTGGGAGAGTCGTAATGCCGATGGTTTCGATATTTGATGGTCATTTTAACAATCGGTTTGTTTGTGTTTCACACTGAATGAAAAACATAAAGGTAGAGCATGGTGATTGTGATGTATGACAGGTTCGACGATATGTTCGGCATGAACGGCATATAAATCAAAATGGCAGTGTGTGGAGAGTCAGCCGCCGTACTGCCGTAATGACATCTGACGTATTCACATCACCCTGTCATGTGACCATATCCTCAGCTCTGATTGGTATACGTTCGAGGGGACATACATATGGACGGACAAACACTGTTCTAGACGGCTTCGCCCGATGGGCTACGCCGTAAAAAGTTTCATCAAAATCGTGTGTAGTTTCAGAGAAGCAAGCAAATAACTATTTTGGGGGGGTCAAACCTGAATCTACTTTGACCCCCGGTAGACCCCCTTAAAGCTCAATTATTTAAATGGCTTTGCAGGCCAGCATTGAAATGTGGCTTGTCCAAGAGAGATCATGGCTGAGAGTGAGACCCAAGAGTTTGAGTGACTGAACCTCTTTGAGATTGTTGTTGAGAAAGTCGATTGGAGGATTTGCAGAACGAGCCTTTTGGAGAGAGAGAGTGTGTGGGATTTCTCAGCATTGCAAGACATGTTTCAAGTGCTTGACCAGTTTGTGATTTTGTCAAGCTCTGAGGAGAGGGAAGAAGCTGCATAGAGATCGGGTCTGTCAGATTTTGTTTTTGTTTTTTGGATTTTTGATTTGATCAGGTTTTGTCAGGGTCTGTCAGAAGGATGAGGGATGTCACGGCAGAGAGTGTGCGCAGTCGTCAGCATAGAGATAAAAAAGGATTTTCCAGAGAGTCAGAGAGATCATTCATGAAGGTTAGCAATAGGATGAGGCCAAGAACACTGCCTTGGGGTACTCCACCCTTGACAGGTAGAGGAGATGAAATGATTCCGTTGAGAGCCCCATGTTGACTTGAAGATTTGAAGAACAAACGATTGAGAGAAGAAGATATAGAAGATGGAGGAGAATGGAGAAGGCAAATCCGAGAAACTGACCCCTAACTGTTGGGAGGAAGGTTAAAAAAAGGGAAGATTCCTGGCTGGTAAAAACAGTTGGACACAGTATACTCGAAGGTTGTTTAACAGAAACCTCGCTTGAACATCACGATGCATGTTGAGAGCACCCCCTGGTGGCAATATCCCAGAAGTGCATGTGAGCGTTTCAAATGTGCTCACATTCTGCTTGAGATTAAACCTCCAATCAAACACCCATCGACAACCATTATTACCGCCACCACCAAAGGTGCATGGAGGTTATGTTTTCACCCCTGTCTGTCTGTTTACCTGTTTGTCTGTTAACAAAATATCTCAAAAGGTTGTGGACGGATTCGGATGAAATTTGGCAGATATGTAGCGTATGTGACAATAACGAAATGATTAGATTTTGGTGAAGATCTGGATTCGGATCCGGCTACTAGAATTTTACAATGATTCTTCACCATTAAGAGATTGGGCCAAAAAC
>NW_027618780.1:35000-61699 GCF_964187855.1 Myxine glutinosa
GCTCTATTCCCTATTCCCTCTAGGGGTCATCTTCCATCTCATTGGAAGTCAGCTTACATCCCTTTCATCAGCCATCTTTGCTGCTTATATATGGTATAAGCGTGGTGTTGGCTTAACGATTAAAGTGGCTGGCTTGAGATCTTAGGGTGCTGAGTTAGAGCGCCTATTATTCTGTTCAATTAACACCAGGTGGGTTGACTCAGCCTGTCATCCTTTTGGGGTCGTGGGGTCGGCAAAATGAGTACCAGAATTGGTAATAGGGGGCACTGCATCAGCGGCACAGCCGTGCCCCCAGGGAATGATGCAGCCAAGCAACCACAGGCTGCTTACGAATCACCACCATATATGACAAGACGAATCACCACCATATATGACAAGAGTAAAGATCACTTCCACTTTACTGCAAAGCTCATTGTTGGATGCTTTGGTTTGAACCTCCGCTTAAAATGAATGGAATGAAACATTTTGAAAATTTCGAATTATTCTCACTCAGATTTCAATCATTCAATCGTATTGTTACGTTTGTGGAGGCAAACATGAAATACCTCATAGGAAAGACAGAATCGTATAAATTAGCATGCTCCGAGTGTCGCAAAGAAGAAGACCCCATCTCAATGTACATAAGTAGGCCGTCTGTCCGGGTAAGAGCGTTTGCAAGTCGCCATAAGGAGGGTAGTTTTGTGCTAATTAATCATTGGGTCTGTAAGGTTAAATTCCCTTGTATGTGATTGCCTCCCTGTGATTTTTCCCTCATGTTCTATTACATTTGGCCAGCTAGGAAAAGGAGCACTCAGTAAAACAACAACAACTATAACAAATGGACTCGCGCACTCACGGCACTGCCAGGGCCGACAGAAACAGCATTTGCCAAATGGCACGTAAATCCCGTCTCACAACAGCCGACGTCATCCAAACGTTCTCGAACAGAGACTAGACTCCGCCCTCCGACGACTCCTAACGAGGAAACCACGTCCTGGCCTTCGTGATTGGTGGAGGCGCAATGAGATGCTTGAGTGGCGCTCGATGATTGGACAGAGTGTGACGTCAGCATGGAATTTTCGAGAGCTGGAGGACATTCGAGAGTGCACCCTTGCCATCTTGGGCTCTTTGGTGCTGGCGGTTGTTGGAGGCAGTCGCATTTTGCACTCTCGGTCCTGGCGTTTGTTGGAGGCGGTCGCTTTGATGTTTTGCGTGGGAGGACAACCGTCTGTGTGCATCAGAGAGATCATCGGAGCCGTGTTAGCAAAGAAGGATCCTGCCTGCTTGCCTCACGCCGGCGGCTGGCTACGGGCGCGATTCCGCGCCATCTTGTGCGTTTGCCACGCGGTGGTTCGAGGCGACGACTAACAAGACTTACCAGCCATTTGGGGGTGCAAAGCTAAGTGCCGGTAGTATACAAAAGCCCATTATTTATTCTCTTTTACTTTCGTTTCCCCCTTGCTTGTATACGAGTCTGAGTAGAGACGTCTCAATTTAGGGGGAAATATTTTTTTACCTCAACATTTTAATTGTCTTCTGCATTTATTTTCATTAAATCATTATTTGTCGAATTTTACTTTACTTGTCTTGTTTCGTTTCTGTGTTTGTGGGTCAAGTCATTAAACTCCATGTCGGCCGTCCGATCAGGTAAGACTTCGAACCTTCCCGCCAGAAATAATTCCGCCAGGTTCGAAATGCCTTGGAATTAAAGCTCGATTCGGCTATTCATCTGAGGCCGGTCTTCATCGGCCATGGACAGGACAATATCAATCTCTGTTATCATATGTTATTATTACTCTTGTTATGATGTATTATTACCTCTGCCATCAAAGGTGGTATGGATGGAGGTTGTGTTTTCACCCCTGTCTGTCTGTTTGTCCGTTTGTGAACAAAATATCTCAAAAAGTTGAGGAATTAGTGACGAAATTTGGCAGAGATGTAGCGAATGTGACAAGGACGAAATGATTCGATTTTGGTGAAGATCCGGATTCGGATCCGGCTACTAGAATTTTTAAGTGCTTCTTCACCATTGGGAGTTAGGGCCTAAAACGATACAAAGCAGGATATCTCAAAAAGTTACAGACGGATTTGGACGAAACTTGTTGGACAGTTTGTGTGTGACAAGGACGAATCGATTCGATTTTGGTGAAGATCCGGATCCGGCTAGTAGAAGTTTTTTTGAAGTGATTCTTCACCATTGAGTGATATGGCCAACCAGGTGGAGGTATGCTCTCTACTGAGTGCCGTTCTAGTTGTTATTCCTGTAATATGTTATTATCCAGGGAGTTATTTCTCACCCTGTAGTTTGGACCTTTTCCTTACGTTATATTGGACAAGTCTCGCGAGTCGAGAATAACAAGATAATATACTCCTATATAGTTGGTCACAAGTTATAAATCGAGAAGGTAGATTTTCAAAACAACAGAGTAAAAAATGGAACCGACAGTAATACAAGGTAAAAGACATATTTTTCATTCACATAACTTGTTTATTTACTCGTTGTCATGATTGCAGCATCATACTCATTAAATGAGTCGCAAGGTTGTATAGAAAAGACAAAAACTCAAAACACAGGTATTGTATACATGCAAATACATCATATTGTGGTTTGAAATCAGAAAAGCCTCGAGGGAAGCTTTTTAATATTTGTACCTTTTCATATTCGTTTCAAACCTTGACAAATCTCTCTCTCCCTCTCTGTCTTTGTTTTCCGATATCTATTCTTCTCCCTGCAATCCCTCCTCCAGCCCTGGCAATTTTACCTGTGCTATGGAGAATGAAGGCACACAGTTAGTGATCCCATAAATCCTGTAGAAGTACAATACTGTAGGACTATTTATTCAGAAGTATTTTCATTTATTTCCTGCCAGGCCTGAATTTTCAGTTTCTTTGTCCAAAAAATGAAATAAAAAACTATTATTGAGACACAGTGTAATTAAATTCCCATTGCATGGACCTCAACAAACAAGGTGTGCATATCATTGGTATATCTATACAGCACCACAGGTGGGAGGCTAATTGTGTGTTGTCTTATGGGACATGGGCAACATCATTATGGCATCGGAGGCCCAAATTGCCATCTCTACGAAGTTGAGCCACCCGGCTCAGACAACTGAAACATTCTTCCCATGTGCCAGGTATGAGTCCAGGTAGTCTCTCCAATTCGCATTGATCTTCGCTTTACCAAACCTATTGGAGCAAGATGTGAGGGATAGGAATGCCGCCCTTATATCGAAGGCAACAGCTCTCAACCCTTCTCTGGCTCCCACCTCACACAACAACATCGGGACAACGTTGGAAATTGGCCGATTGGTCGCAAGCGAATTGTTTAAGTCAGCCCAACTGTTAGGGCAACACTCCCTTCTAACGTCTGATTAGCGTTGGCCCAACGTTGGGCCTCCACTCCCTTCCAACGTAGACCCACCGTTGGACAAAATTACGCCGACCCACCGTTGGACAAAATTATGTCGCCAAACGTTGTTTTTTGACGTTGTGCCAACGTTGGAGCAACGCTTCCTTCTAACGTCTGATTAGCATTGGCCCAACGTTGAGCCTCCACTCCCTTCCAAAGAAGACCCACCGTTGGACAAAATTATGTCGGCCCATCGTTGTTTTTCGACGTTGGCCCAACAACGGGAATGACGTTGGCCCAACGTTGGAGCAACGCTCCCTTCTAACGTCTGATTAGTGTTGGCCCAACGTTGGAGCAACGCTCCCTCCTAACGTCTGATTAGCGTTGGCCCAACGTTGGAGCAACGCTCCCTTCTAACGTCTGATTAGTGTGGGCCCAACGTTGGAGCAACGCTCCCTCCTAACGTCTGATTAGCGTTGGCCCAACGTTGGAGCAACGCTCCCTTCTAACGTCTGACTAACGTTGGGCCAACGTTGGGCCTGCACTTCATTCCAACCCAACGTTGGGCCAGGGCTCCCTTCCAACGTCGACCCACCATTGGACAAAATTACGTCGGCCCAACGTTGTTTTTTGACGTTGCCCCAACATTGGCCCAACATTGTTGTGTTAGCTGGGCCTTCATCTCCTGTAGACACGCTTGTACTGTGAAAGGCTGGGATCAAATTTGGTGCAAATTAGTTCTGACTGAAACCAAATTGGGAATATGTCATCAGCGATTGTTTTTTTTGTTTTTTTCCTCGGCTGCTGCTTTTTGGCTCAGCTGATAACACTTTCCATGAGCGTGTCGATGTGGCTTGCATGTATGACAGGCAAAACAAGTGTCCTCATGTCACTGTGGTGACACATAGAACAAAATATCTGGTCCACCATGGTGTAAACAAACCATTATCAATGCTGAGAAATAGACTCCAAGTGAGTATCTCCCCATTGGAATTGAAATAAATTCCCAGGTAGGAAGTGCAGCTGTTTTGCCAGCTGCACCAATTACTGTTTGGCAAGATAAGGAGTGAGTATGGTTGGTATAAAGATGCTCTGTGGGTGTATATCCAGAGACCCATGGGTTACAGGGCGTCTGAGAATGAGGTGGTGGTTATTCTCAAGGCATTCGCACTGGAACATTTGGCATGTCACATGTCACGGCTGAACTGTCACATGTCACGGAACCACTATAACCTGTCACGTAGCAAACACCAATCTCTCTCCTCCCTCTCTCATTCTCTTGCGTGATGCTCTTCCATGGGCCTCCATTTTGTATAGAACTAAAATCAAGATGCCTGACAACCTTGTTGTTTGATGATTTATCCCTTTCTTTTTCACTGCTTCAGGTGGGAGCACGAAGATACAGCCTTGGAAACATGTGTTTGGATTGATGACTTCCCCCGAAAGAAAACAACACAGGCAAATGGCTACATGCACAGGTGGCAGCATGCTGTGTGTATTCATTCCCTGTGGGAGCAAAGCCTCTGCAGGTGACAGAAGGCGCAGTTATGCTATGCATATTGTTACATGGAAGACTTGCGGAGCAGGAAGGTCGCGGTGGGGAATCCATAGCTAGAATGTGGTAAGAATAGTATAGACCATGTGTTCAAGTAGGTTAGATTTACCCTTGAGTTAGATATCTGTCAGAGGTAAGTCGTATGTAATATGTGCACCAGAATAAGGTAAGATTGTATGGTGTGAAACCTCAGATACAGGTGAGGACTTGGGTTGGGCACAAAAGGCACCAGGAAAGTGCACCACGGTTATAATGGAAACAACACGAGCTGTTTGGGCAGAAGACAACAAGCGTTATATATAGTAAGATGTAAGCTGTAGAACCCTGGAGAGGGGCGGACACTTTTGCGAGGGACCGCCCCATAAGGCAGGGCAGCCAATTATGGGGCCCGAACAAACTCCAGCGGCCAATTATGTGACCAGCTGGAAAGGAAAGGCGGTCCGGCGTCCCAGAGCCGTTTACTTCTTCACTCGCACAGATAGGGCACGGAAAGAGAGTGTAGGGAACTGTTTATCGGAAGCAATTTGTTTGGTACTTTCCATCGATTAATTTCGTTCAATTTCATATTCGGAATCAGTACGTCCCAGAGAAACTTCGTAACGTTAATTTTTCAACTTCATCCGATTGACATGGGACCAACGGCATGTGACAGAGAGTGAAACATGCATGCTACATTTATTTGACGACAATGACTTCCGACTTCCGGGTTCGGAATGCGGGACCAATGCCATTTGACTGGGAATAAAAAATAAATGCGACATTCAATTGACGACAATGACTTCCGACTTGACTTCCCCTTCCCCCTCCCCTCCCCTCCCCCTCCCCCCTCCCTTCTCCCGCCTCTGGAACAAACTCCCCCACTCCCTTCAATCCCACCCCTCCCTCCAGGTCTTTAAAACAGCTGTTCACCACCATCTCTTATCTTCCCCCATCCAAAACCTTGATCTTTTCTACCCCCACTAATTCACCCCAGATACACTTTTTTTGAAATTCCAACTTCTTTCCCGGAAGTCCTTGCAGTGTCCATATGTTTTATACCTCTCCCACCTCCCCCAGCCCTCCCCCTCCCACATTTCTCCCGATGTCCCTGCTCTCAAATGTTGTGTTTGTGTCCTTCCCCCTCTCTCCCCATCTTGTCTACCGCTCCCCTTATTTTGTGTGCTTTATGTGTCGGTTTGACTTTTTGTGTGATTAATGTTAGCTCTTTTACGAGCCTCGATCTTGTATACAAAAAAGAAAGAAAAAAAAAGTGCTTTCACTTCAGGGATGCCCAAGTGAAAAAGAGAATTGTAATATCCTCTGCCACCACCACCAGGTATTGCGACACGGCACACATTTACATTGAAAATTCTCCCCTCCCTCCTCTTAGAGCCCACCCCTCCGCTCCTCCCACATCCCCACGTGAAGTCATGGCTACATAGACTATGTTACTCCCCTACGCAAAGTTGTTAGTGTATGTGTATCTCTCGGTGATACGGGAGAAACCATTATGGATTTACCCCTTTGAGTGGATTGGTGATACGGGAGAAACCATTGCGGTTTTACCCCTTTGAGTGGACTGGGAATATGGGAGAAACCAATGTGGAATTACACCTTTGAGTGCATTGATGATATGGGAGAAACCATTACGGATTTACCCCTTTGAGTGGATCGTCGATGTGGAATAAACCATTGTGGATTTTCCCTTTTGAGTTGACCGGTGATATGGGAGAAACCAATGTGGAATTACCCCTTTGAGTGGATTGCTGATATGGGAGAAACCATTACGGATTTACCCCTTTGAGTGGGTCGGCGATGTGGAATAAACCATTGCGGATTTACCAACGTTTCCATGAGGCACCCGCAGCCAAAGGCTCGAGTTAAGCCATGGCAGACCATGATTGACGGATTTTTGCCAGAGCAGGTTTTTAACGACGAAGAGATGGATTTTTTCTGGAAAAGAATGCCATCTCTTCTCTTCGTGTCTCAGGAGGAAAGATCTGCTCCAGGGTTGGTGGCTAACAAGGTGGCTAATAATCGTCTTACCATTCTTCTATGTGGTAATTGAGCAGGCGGCTTCCTAATGCTCCCGATTATCCAATAGCCATCATCATCCAGAGGTAAGTCTTGTGTTTTCTATTTACGGCAGAGTGCGTAAATCATATGTTTACCCTCACTACCTATTTTATTTACATGGTTATTAGTCTCCTACCGGTGTACACCGGAGGGGACTATATAGGGATGTTACAACGTTTGCACGCCGTCCCTCCGTCTGTCAGTCCGTCAGTCCGTCACGCAAAGAGGTTTTCCGGACTTTTTTTTTCTAAACTCTTAATGCTAATGATTTCAAACTTGGTACATGGTTTCCTCATGATAAGTTACAGTCACAGATCAAGTTCGAACTTCACGACGTTTCGATCATTTTTGACAAAGTTATGGCACTTTGTTTATGCTAGAGTTTTCCTCAAGCCGCACCTCGGGCCCTCAGCCTCGTCTCGCGAACGCCAAAAGCGCGACACAGCGCGCGCTTTCGGGAGGGGCGGAGCCAAGCCGAGCAACATATATCTATCTATAATTCCAGTAATCTCTGTTTGTACGTTTGTCTGTGACCGCTGTTTCTCGACAACCACGGGTCCGATATACTTTTAACTTGCCAGGTATATTGCTGGGGACCCGAGGATGTGCCTTTTCAAGGTTTCATATTAATCGGACAATTACTTACCGAGCTATGTCCAAAAAACGATTCAACCAATCAGAGAGCAGCGAACTATCGCGTGTGCCGAACGTGGCGGACACACTCTGCCTCGGATGGCACATTTGAGAGCGTATTCATTTATTTCACGTTTGCAAACTATGTTGGCGTTAAACTATGTTTTAAAACTAATAAAAACGAATTTGCGATTCATTCGCTTTCCTGCGCGTTTGTGCACGCGATGGCGATTTCTTTACCAAACTCCGGAAGCCGTTCGCTTTGGACCAAACCATTGCATGTAAATAGAGGGGGGGGGGATATAATTTTAGATATAGATATAGTACGGGCAATGCCCTAGTCTATCTATAATTCCAGTAATCTCTGTTTGTACGTTTGTCTGTGACCGCTGTTTCTCGACAACCACGGGTCCGATATACTTTTAACTTGCCAGGTATATTGCTGGGGACCCGAGGATGTGCCTTTTCAAGGTTTCATATTAATCGGACAATTACTTACCGAGCTATGTCCAAAAAACGATTCAACCAATCAGAGAGCAGCGAACGATCGCGTGTGCCGAACGTGGAGGTCACACTCTGCCTCGGATGGCACATTTGAGAGCGTATTCATTTATTTCACGTTTGCAAACTATGTTGGCGTTAAACTATGTTTTAAAACTAATAAAAACGAATTTGCGATTCATTCGCTTTCCTGCGCGTTTGTGCACGCGATGGCGATTTCTTTACCAAACTCCGGAAGCCGTTCGCTTTGGACCAAACCATTTCATGTAAATAGAGGGGGGGGATTGTCACCGTACTCGCAAGCCGTTCGCTTTGGACCAAACCATTTCATGTAAATAGAGGGGGGGGGATATAATTTTAGATATAGATATAGTACGGGCAATGCCCTAGTATATACACATCGATCATTGAGATTTGAGCGTGAACCGGAAAATATAATAAATTACTGATATTTAGCAACTCGAAAGGTTCTTTATCAACAACGTAATTTCTCGTGCTTCTGCTGACCTGTCTGCAAGGTGTATAAATCAAAGTCCCGAGTGCGAATCACAGGTGAGCCCGTCCTGAGGTAATTTGCGATTGGGAACGATTCAGAACCTGTGGATAAATAACCCTTGGTAATTTCCCCAACAGTTTTCCGGACGACAAACTGCCGGTAGGGGACATGTATTGCAGCGCAATACTCAGAATGCTTGTTTCAATGGTGGTATGTTTAGCCCCCATGCCAAATAAAAAAATTAATAACTTATCCTCCCGCACACGACAGTTGTTTTCTCTCACCTCAGAGGTTGTTTTGTCTCACTCTTCCCTCCAGGGCTTCAAGCAAGCAGTGCACCACCATCATTTGTGATCCCCAATTCTGACCCATGATCTTTTTTTTTTCTTTTTTTTGTATACTGGATCGAGGCTCGTGAAAGAGCTGACATTTACTTCACAAACAAATCAACCAGACAAACAAAATATATAAAAAGAGGGAGCGGAAGACAAGAGAATGGGAAGCACACAAACACTTGAGAGCACACAACATTTGAGAGCAGGGAGATGTGTGGGAGGGAGAGGGCTCGGGGGGAGGAGGCGTGGGAAGGGGTGGGGGGTGGGTGGGACATGATAACATATCTTGATAACATAACCCCCATTAACCCTTGCTATTAACTCCCAACCATCTTACTTCCTAGTTTCAATAGTTTCCTCCTCTCCTCCTCATCTTTTCCTATTCATTCATTCCCTTGAAGTTTGGCACACTGTCCGTTCTACTTTGTTCTTCCATGAGTCATCTCGCTTCTGTAAAAATTTTTAAAGGTGAACCCCCTACAGAAATAAAATGATAGAGATCAGAGCCTGACCATGGAGCACCACCCAAAATGACAACATGAAACATGCATGAAATGAAATGTCGGTAAACGACACAACACCCTTCATTTATCTGAACATTTGTAAATTGTAAGTTCTTATTTGGCAAACTACCTGTCAACATAATAATAGCGAATCACAAAATAATACTTCGATGACTTGTAAGGCCACATTCAACGTTTGTATTTATTATGACATGAAAGTAGTTAATGACGCATCACAATGATTAGAAAGCCTAAACACTTGCTCAGGCAATCACCTTTCCAACAGACAAAAATGTTTTGTGTCTCGCACATGAACAACTTTGTGAGACAAAATAATTTCCTGATGAATGACAAATTGCCTCTGGTGTTGAGAAGCCTTCCCTTTGTTTTGGAAGCAACAAATAACTTTGTTTCCGTGTATATGCCAAATTGTGGCTTTAAAATGTGCACATGGAATGGAACGTACTAATGGGGGGTGGGGGGAGGTATGCCTCCACCTTGTAAGCAATAAGTACGTCGGTACATAATAAATAGAAGCTTTATGATTATAGGCAAGCATCAACGATCTCCGAGAAGCTAGATATCTTCTTCTTTTTTTTTACAGACGCTTTTACGTTTTTGTTTTTTTTTAACATACATTTTCATTGAGGGTTTTATTTCACAGTTTACAGTTATATAAATTACAATTCTCAAATGCTAGATGTTGATTGAGGTTTTTTTGGGGGGGGAGGGGGGTGGGTTTATGATGCACATGCGTTTGCGCTTTTTTAACATAAAATTTATTTTCTGGACACTTTCCGATGGTGCTGTGACTTCTCCAGGTGTACCTGTTTAAATGTCCGTCGGCACGCCAAATTTCAGCTTTCTACGGCAATGCTGTGACTTCTCCCAGTGTACCTGTTTAAATGTCCGTCGGCACGCCAAATTTCAGCTTTCTATGGCAATGCTGTGACTTCTCCCGGTGTACCTGTTTAAATGTCTGTCGGCACGCCAAATTTCAGCGTTCTATGGCATCCAGAAGGTACCGAACATTAACATTAGTCAGTCAGTGAGTCAGTGAAGTCTTTTTATTGTAAGACAGTTGCAGGAGAAGTACATGGAGAAGAGGAAGAAGTTGTTTCTTGGGTTTCTTGATCTGGAGAAAGCATTCAATAGGGTTCCACGCAAAGTATTGCCATGGGCATTAAGGAAGTTAGGAGTGGAGGAATGGTTGATCAGAGTCGTGATGGCAATGTACAAAAGAGCACGCACAGCTGTAAGGACGAAGGACGGGAACAGTGGTGAGTTTGAGGTGAAGGTGGGAGTGCATCAGGGGTCGGTACTAAGTCCACTACTATTTGTAGCTGTGATGGAGGTGCTGGCTCAGAACGTAAAGGAGGGTTTACCGTGGGAGTTGTTGTATGCAGATGATCTGGTGTTGATTGCGCAAAGTATGGATGGACTGAAGGAAAAGATGAACACGTGGAAGGAATGTATGGAGACAAATGGTCTGAAGGTGAATATCGGAAAGACGAAGGTGATGGCAAGTGGTAAAGCATGTGGTGAGGTGGAAAGAACTGGGAAGTGGCCCTGTGCTGTGTGTAGGAAGGGTGTCGGAGTGAACTCCATTCAGTGTACAATGTACGCTGAGTGGGTTCATCAAAAATGTAGTGGTCTGAGAGGGTCATTAACCAGTGTGGCAGCTACATTCAAATGTAAGGTGTGCACAGAGGGAGCTGCAGATGGAGGAAATGTTGAGTTGGATCTTGGAGATGGCGTGAAACTGGAAGGTGTGAAAACATTTTGCTACCTCGGAGACATGCTGAATGGAGAAGGTGGATCAGACTCGGCAACGGTTGCTCGAGTGAGATGTGCATGGAAGAAGTTTCGGGAATTGCGTGGCGTGCTGATGAGGAGGGGAGTGTCGTTGAAGCTGAAGGGAAAGGTGTATGCTGCATGTGTGAGAAGTGTTATGATTTATGGGAGCGAGACATGGGTAATGAACGTAGAGCAGCAACGAAGGTTGGAAAGGGTGGAAATGCGAATGGTTCGACGGATGTGCGGAGTATCGTTGAGAGAGAGGAAGACAAATGATGAATTGCGAAAGATGATGGGAATAGAGCCTGTGATTGATGCTGTGAAGAGGAACAGGTTGAGATGGTTTGGTCATGTGTTGAGGAAGGATGAAAGTGACTGGTTGAGAAGAGTGATGGAAATGAATGTAGAAGGAAGTAGAAGACGGGGAAGACCGAGAAAGACTTGGCTAAAGATGGTGGAAGAAGAAATGCGGGCAAGGGGGTTAACGAGGAGAGATGCAGAAAATAGGGCAAAATGGAGAAGATTGTCATGGGGACCGCAAGGCTAACCCCCGCTCTCGCAAGGAAAATGGCCTTAAAATGCATGTTGTTGTTGTTGTTGTTGTTGTTGTTCTGCCGCCGGCCGTCTCCCCTTACCAAGGGGGGATTAGTCCCCTTGTCTTTGACTGACCAGCACGACCCGAGACCTATGACGTCCCTTCCGGACAGCACAAAATAGGGTATGAGGACCAAATGCGCTATTACCTAAATACTCGCGCTGCCCTGAAGCGAGGAGATAAGCCCCGCATGAACCACATGTGTTGATACGCCAAGCGGTTGCGTTCACGCGATCCGTGCCGTTATCACTTACTAGACCCCGATTCAAGCGGTTCTTATTCGTACCACGCTTAGTCAATGGAGAAATCACAAAGGCGATCGAATTGGGAAGCAAAGGAATAACAGGTTTAATTATTATTATTTACAATGTACAATGGTTCAAGAGCAGAGACACAGAGCAAATCCTTAAAAACAGTCTTACTTAATACCCAAGGACACGGGCCCGTCTCACACACACACTCACACGGGGATTGCAGATGGCCGGACGATGTTCACCAGCACATCCAGGGATGGCTTCCATGCAGCTCTCTCTCCGGTCCCCGGCACGTCCCTTGGAGTAGGTGAAGGCAAGAGCTCTCCGCGTGTCGTCCGAACGGAGCAGGTTATCACGGGGCGAATTGGTAGGGAGCAGACTTTGACGCGGCTGGCGGTTATTCACTTGCGGCTATGGCCGCGCTTACTCGCGTGGGTGAAAAGCGCAATAAGCGTTACCGGCGCGTCTGGCTGCGCCCGCGTACTTAGCACAGTTCAACGCCTCTTCTTCTCTCTCTCTGCGCAAGTCCTTAAAAGACGCGTGTATCCTCCGCAAATTCTCAAAACAACGCGCTTATCTTGCGAATCCGAATCCTTTCTCTCTCCTCTGCGAGTCCTGGCGTGCGAGTCCTTTCACAATGAGCAAACCCCCTCAAGTCCTCTCGAGGGCTTTGCGCAGCGCGTTATATAGGCACGCCCCGCGAACCTTCTCAAACTCACCAGACGCGCCACACCACGCCCTCTCACGCCATGCCGCTAGAGCCCTGATTGGCTGGTGGTTCTTACCATCATCGCCTCTGCCGCTCCAATCTCAACGCCGCCCCCACGCTCCTCCTTCTCAGGCCTACCTCGTGTTACTTGACTAGTGGGCAGCCAATGCTTAACAAACTGGATCGAGGCTTGGGTGGCTGGGAAATTGGTGAATTAGAGCCTATTTTCCTGTCTTTACACAACACAGGTACTAAGAGGTGAAATGGCCTATTCTTACACATATTAAGACATAACTATACTACAAATGGGCCGTTATGTTGTTCGTGTGACTAACTATGGGGGGCAAACCTTTAATGACCCCAATGTGCAAATCTCAAAACCATAGCAATATATATATATATATATATATATATATATATATATATATATATATATATATATATATATATATATATATATACAGGGGTCTGCAAAAGTAGGTATACAGTAATGAAAAACAAAACGTGTGCACAAAACGTATTTTATTGATTATACAAGCATATCAATGATAACATATCAATCATAAACATATCAATAATAAACATATTAATCCCTCAAATGTTCAAACTGTTTGCCCCCGGCATTCACACACTCCACTAGTCGAGTGTGGACACCCATGCACACTCTGGCACAAAGGTCTTTATCAGCATCAATTTCCTGGCAAGCCTCCCGTATGAACTGAATCATGGCATCAACAGAACGTGGCTTGCATGCGAAAACCCTGTCTTTACACATCCCCAGAAAAAGAAGTCCATAGGGGTGAGATCCGGCGAACGTGGTGGCCAGTCAACGGCTCCCTGACGTCCAATCCACCTGTTGGGAAATTCTTTGTCAAGTAGCGCACGCACAGTGAGTGCGAAGTGCGGTGGCGCCCCATCCTGCTGAAAGTAGAAGTCGGCCTGCTGCTGTTGTTCGCGTACCTGTGGTATGATTGTATCCGTCAGCATGTTCAGATACACGTGTTGATCGACAGTCCTGTGCAGAATGATAGGTCCAACGACACCTTTGCAGGACAGGCCAGCCCACACTGTCACCCCAGGTTGATTGAGCTGTTGCTCAATCGTGACTTTAGGGTTTTTCAGTTGCTTAGTACACACAATTGTGCCGATTAACGGCACCCAATAGCTTAAAGTTTGCTTCATCGGACCACACGATTTTGCGCAGAATGCTGTCACCCTCTCGTTCCTCGTTCAGGATGGCTTCGCAAAATTGTAAACGCCGATCCAAGTCATCCTCTAATAAACCATGTATCAATCGTGGCACGTACATTTTCAGTCCTGCACGGTGCATCAAACGACCCAACGATCTGCGTTCAATACCCAATTCAGATGACGCCCTGTTTTTCGATTTCTGAGGGCTGTGGGTAAATGCCAGGGCGACTTGCATTGCATTCTCTGGCGTTGTCACGGTGACTGGTCGACCACTCTTCGGCGAGTTGTGGATAGACCCCGTCCTCTCAAATTTGTCACGTATCCGGTAAATCGTGAGCCTCGTTGGTGGAGGCGATGCAAATGTTTCTCGCCACTGCTCTCGCACACGTTCACTATTCTCTGTCTTCCAGTACTGTTTCAAAATCCATTTGCGCTCCTCGTCCGTTGAATTACCAGCCATCATTAAATTTCCACTTCACCTGCAAATAATAGATGTATTATAGAAAAAATTATGAAAATAAAAATATTTAAAATGGTAATAATGATTTTAATGAATTAAATGAATTCTAGTATTAAATGAATCCTAGCACCACTATTATAATACTGGTAATACTGGTATAATCCTTACTGTATACCTACTTTATATATATATGATAGTGATGCCAATTTTCTTTAAAAATATTTTTGTTGGTGTTTATAAATGAGTAAAATATCACGCTTGCACAGATTTCATCTTGAGATTTGATTTTTGATTCAGTTATAGAGTGAAAATATGAATGCATGTAGAGTATGGGGAATGTGTTCATTCTGGATTACCGACCGAGTTAAAATGACCGAATGAGCAAGCGAAGATAATGGAGCGCAGTGGAATAATCTGACAGTGATGAAAGTGAGGGAATGAAATTAGGAAGCCGATTCTGGACAAACCAGCAAATGAGGGTTGCAACTGTCATGGAGTCTCCCGAATGACATCGCACATGCGCAGAAAAGGGAAGTATCCCAGAACCAACATACTGATCAGGCCTGACATTCGACGGAAGGCAATTTTGGTAGTAATTTGTAATTTGTTCAGGCACATAGATCTTATGGGACAGCATGTACCAACTAGAATTACACCGTCAAGCACATACCTCCGCCAGGCTGAACGGTTTACGTTTTGTATCCCACTGATAGGCCGGATCTGGATCCGGACATGAACCAAAATCAAATCGGCTTGTTCTCGTCATCTACCCAACTCATCCACCAAGTTTGGTCAGAATCCGTCAATAACTCTTTGAGATATCCTGCTCGGAAATAAACAGGGGTGAATACATAATAATAATAATAATAACTAGCCGAAACCCGTGGAACATCCACGGAAGGGAGGATGTGGTGTATGGATAGAGTGTACCATTATGGATGGCATAGGGGATTTGCTTGTCCGAGTAAGAGTTAGGAAGAAAGATGAGAATGAAGAGTGCGTATATGAACAACGATCGCCGACACCGGCACAAATGCATGCTCTGGATTGTCCACTCAGTGGTCGGCTTGCTTTCGCCTTCGCCTGTCCAATCAGCGGACGGCTTGCTTCGCCTTCGCCCAGCAGACGCCAATACGATGGTGTCGTAAGATGGCGTCGTATCGGCAGTTAATCGGATGCTTTTGGGCCCCAACGTCGGCTAATTCAGATTTTTTCGAGTATGGCTGTAGGTGATAAAGAGCGCGGTTCGTAGATCGTAAATCCATTAGTGCCGTGGGCATCGGGTCACTGGGTGCGGCGTAAAAGGGATAACAAAGTCGAGTCCTTACGCTATTATTATATAGATACATTTATTTTATATAGCGCTTTTCAAGAAGCCCAAAGACGCTTTGACAGAGTACAAAAAAACAAGTGCAAAAAGACAAAAATCAACAGGTAAATAATCAAAGCAAAAGGAAGGAGAAGGAGAAGAGATAGTCAGGGGTTAAATGCTGTGGGTTAAATGTTGAATGCAGTGTTGAACAGGTGGGTCTTGAGTGATGTTTTGAATGTGGTGAGTGAGGAGGAGTCCCTGATGGTGTGAGGTAGTGAGTTCCAGAGGGTGGGAGCAGCGATGGAGAAGGCCCTGTCCCCCCAGGATCTGAATTTGGTCCGCATGAGGGGGGGGGGGGTCAGGAGGTTGGTACCAGCAGAGCGGAGGTTGCGGGTGGGAGTGTGTCTAGAGAGGAGGTCAGCCAGGTAGGATGGGGCCAGGTTATGGAGGGCTTTGTAGGTCAAGAGGAAGATTTTGTACTGGATTCTCTGGGGGATGGGGAGCCAGTGAAGCTTGTAAAGGACGGGGGTGATGTGGTCACGGGTCCGGGAATGGGTGAGTAGACGGGCAGCGGAGTTCTGAATGTATTGGAGTTTATTGATGATTATTGAGGGTGAACCAAAGAGGAGGCTGTTGCAGTAGTCCAGATGGGAGGTGATGAAGGCGTGGATGAGGGTTTCTGCAGCCGTGGAGGAGAGGGATGGACGGAGACGGGCGATGTTTTTCAGGTGAAAGAAGGCTGTCTGTGATCTGTTTAGTGTATTTGTCGAAGGAGAGGGTTTGGTCAAAGATGATGCCAAGATTCCGGATGTGAGGGGAGGTGGATACTGGGAAACCATCGATGTTGAGGGCAAAGTTATGGGTGGATTTGGTGAGCGTTTTTGGGCCAATGATGATTATTTCAGATTTATCATAGTTAAGTTTGAGGAAGTTGATTTGAAGCCAGGATTTTATTTCAGTGATGCAGTTTGTCAGGATAGAGTGGGTGGCTGTGGAGATGGACTTGGTGAGGATGAAAAGCTGGATGTCATCGGCGAAGCAGTGGAATTGGAGACCATGACGGCGGATTAAGTGACCAAGGGGGGACAGGTACAGGATGAAGAGGAGGGGGCCAAGAACTGAACCTTGGGGGACACCTTGGGGGAGGGGAGCAGTGGGGGATTTGCAGTTATTGATGGAGATGAACTGGCGTCTGTCGGAGAGGTATGATTTGATCCAAGAGAGGGCAGTGCCGGTAATGTTAAAGGTGGTTTCAAGTCGGGTGAGGAGGATGGTGTGATTGATGGTGTCAAAGGCGGCGCTGAGGTCGAGGAGGATGAGAATGTTGAGGTTGCCAGCGTCAGAGGAGAGGAGAAGGTCGTTGGTGATTTTGGGGAGAGCAGTTTCAGTATTGTGGTTGGAGCGGAATCCGGATTGGAATGTTTCATACAGGTTATTGGCAGAGAGGTGATGTTTAAGTTGAGTGGCTACAGCGCGTTCCAAAACTTTTGACAGAAAGGGTAGGTTGGAGATGGGTCTGAAGTTGTTTAGGGTGTCAGGGTTGAGTCCAGGTTTTTTCAGAATGGGGGTAACAGCACAATTTTGAGGGATGGTGGGAATGAGGGATGGTGGGATGGTGGAAACATAACCTCCGTCCACCTTCGGTGGCGAAGATAACTAATGCTAGCAGATGGGTAACCCAGCTTAATGTCCTTTCGAGGGACGGCACACTTTGTGATGTAATGCCTCGTCTCCAAAGCACCAGTCTTACAACTTATAGTCAGGTCTGGAATGGAACCCAGGGTAGACATAGTTTGAAGGTTATGCGTTAATGCGTGCTACCTCTGCACTGCCCTGTTGGACTGTTCTTCCCCCAAAACGATTCTGTGTTATGGTGCTTTGTGCAGGCCTCTTTCTACCATCGACATAGTTGGCAGCATGACAAACCATTTTATCCTCTATTCTCCATGCATACTCGACATCGAGAATACTTGTGCTGCCAAAGTGTACTTTAATATGAAAGAATAATGATGCACAATTGTGGTCGAAAACTGTTTGACATTAATGTCTGTAATTTATGTAGCGGCCATTTTTCAAACTTCTCTGTGGTATGGATGTTGCTACAAGTGCAGTAGCTACCAAAGTGACCAAACATCCCTATTTAAGCATGGCCTGCTTGCCCAAATCAGGGGAAGTCCCTCGAAAAGGTGGGCTAAAAAAGCATTGCTCCACTCAACAAACTCCTGACCAAACTAAAACAAAAACTAGAACGGCACTCGGTAGGGCGCATAGTCTCACCTCACGTGCTCATTCTGAACAAAAAATGCCATCGTTAACTGAACACGTTACTATTATGGTCCATTGCTATTGTTGTCCACTGCTATTATGGCCCATCTAACCGCATTTGCCTTGCACCCTATTATGTTGCATACTGTTACATTTGTGGGGGAGGAAGGGGGGGGGGTAAGCAATGGAATATAGTAGGCCACATAGGATTGTAAAGTATAGTATGCTCCGAATGTCGCGATGAAGAAGAAGATCCTCCATGTACCATAAGTTGGGAATCCGTTAGACTGGATGTCGCGTAAGTGTATAATTATCCCCATGATGTGGGGTGGGTTTTGTTAACTAGTTAGGGATTAATGGTAAATTCCCTGTATGTAAATCGCCTCTGTACTTTTCCCCTTATTCCTTATGACACTACACACACACTACCAGCAAGCAATCAGCGTGCAATAACATTAAATAATAATAATAACCGGAACAGGACATTGAACAATACCGCTGGCGCTGCCAGCTGCCACATCGTAACACCAAGTAGGCAGGTCCTTGCGGCCACGCCCTGAAAAGCAGCGATTGGTCCGGTACCATAGAGTGATGAGATGGGACTCGCTGATAGGGGCACGCACGGGGATCGTCGGATGACGTCAGAGCCTTGAGAATAAAAGATGAGTCCTGACATTTTGGCCTCTTTCGCCAAGGACATTGAAAGTGAAAGGTCGCATATACGACTCTCTCTCTGGTTCCGAAAGCGAAAGGTCACCTATACGGTGCTCTCTTGCGTTGGGTCCTCGTTGTGTGTGGTTGGAGTTCGGGCTCGCTCTTGGCAGTGGCATTCGCACACCACACCCTCTCGCTTCCTGGTGTTTGTGGAAGGTGGACGCAGTCACGCATTTTGTCTTTGTGGTTCCCTGGTTTTCATCGGTTCGAGCGACTGCATTGTCCTTTCCATGGCTCGTCGGTGCCGGCTGTGCGTCGTCTGGGTGCTGTGTGAAGCAGACGGCTGGAGTGAACGAACGGCGCGCTAAGGCCTGTTTTCCCACACATAAAACTGCACACCAAGGCATGCCTTCCCGCACAAGGACGTGGGGGCTGTGACGATTCCCGACGGGGTTCAAGAGCCGCTCGAAGCTGAGTACACTACATTTTTACTTTCGTTCTTTTATCATTCCCTTGTGTTGTATAGGAGTCTGTATGGGGGCGCTCCATTTAGGATATTAGTTTTACCATGCATTATTTTGTTACCGGCATTTCTTTCAATAAAGCCGGTATTTTTGCATTATAATTCTTCTGATTATCCAGGTTCGAAGATCTCCAGTGGGGTCCGTGAAGGTACGAGCTTCGCTACCCTTCGCTGCCCTCCCCTGTGCATATAAAAAAGGTTCGCCATTGTTGACTGAACGCATCAAAGTGTTAAGCTTGCTCGGCTATCCATCCCTAGGGGTGTTCACCCTGGGAAGGCGACAATACATTGCCATTATCTGTAGCTTTATTGATTATTAGGATATTTAATGACCACTTTTGTGCACATTAAATTGCGTCAATGAAGATGAATATGAAAAAAAGTACAAACTATATTCCCCATGGCTGCTGGATCATATATATGAAGTTTTGCATCGATCTGTTAAGCGGTTCTGGCAAAGAAGATTTTAAACGTTTTTATTTTCAATCCAATATGGCCGCCAGACCACGTGACCGATGAAATCATAAATGTAATTCTTCACTCACATCGGGTCAAAGATCAGATATATGAAGTTTCACATTTTTCGAGAAGATAAGGATTTTGATTGAACCAATTATGGCTGGAGTGGCACTTAATAGATGACATCATCATTATCACCCTATGGGGAGTTCATGATATATGCCAAGGTTCAACTTTTTTCATTGAGCGCTTTTAGAGAAGATGTCCAATTTTTTTTTCTTTGATCCGATATGGCTGCCATACCATGTGACCTATGATGTTAGAGTTATTAATAAGATATTCTCCATGGGGAGTCCCTCCTATGTTTAAAGTTTCACATTGATCGGACAAGCGGTTGCAGACTATAAAAAAAATTAAGGGAGAAAAAAATTAACAAGTCAGGAGACGAGAATGGTTCATGAGCGAGCGGTATTCAATGACAAAGGTCAAAACCGACATTGAAAATATATAAATAGGAATGTATTATCTGTTATGAGACTAGTTAGCTACACAATACCGAAAATTCGGTTTGATTCCGACAACTTTGAAAATTTGACCTTTGTGACCTTGAAATGTCAAAACGAAGGTTACTGACCTTGAAATGAGATAGAAAACAAGCATTCTGAGTATTGCGCTGCAATACATGTCCCCTACCGGCAGTCTGTCGTCCGGAAAACTGTTGGGGAAATTACCAAAGTTCAAAGTGCCATAACTTTGTCAAAAATGATCGAAACGTCGTGAAGTTCGAACTTGATCTGTAACTTATCATGAGGAAACCATGTACCAAGTTTGAAATCGTTAGCATTAAGAGTTTAGAAAAAAAAAGTCCGGAAAACTTCTTTGCGTGACGGACTGACGGACTGACAGACTGAGACTGAGGGACGGAGTGCAAACCTATAGTACCCTCCGGTGTGCACCGGTAGGGGACTAATAAATGTATAATCAGTTATGAAGTTAGTTAAACACACAATACCGAAAATTCGGTTTGATTCCGACAACTTTGAAACTTTGACCTTTGTGACCTTCAAAGGTCAAAGGTCGAGGATTATGAAATTTGTTGGAAAACTTGTATTTCATTATGTTTGTGATAATACAAGATCATGTACGACATTTCACCCTATCAGGAAGTGAACAATGTAATAAAACCATCAAAAATCGACTTTTCTAAATTTTGTGACCTTGACCTTGGGGCGAAAATGAAAAATCGAGCTCCGTGGAGCTGGACACATGACATTGGCCTAACCAAATATCGAAACCCCTGTCAGATTCCACCAAACCCCCCGGAGAAGATGTAGCTTGAAATCGATTGCCCCCTAAAAAGACATCTTTTTCGGGCGTGGCTCCACCCACAATGGCGCAATACGCCCACTCTAGGCAGGACACAACTAGATCATGATATCAACCTCCCACCCAAGTTTCATCAAGATCGGATGATATCATCGGGTAGTTATGCTGCGGACAGACAGACACACACAGAGACACACACAGACAGACGCACACACATGACGAATATAGTGGTCACTTGATAACTCGTGAACCAATAATTAAATTCACACAGATATACAGCAGGGCACAACCCCTTCAAGGCAAGACTATGAGATCACAAGAAATGACGACAATTGACATGGAAATGATGACGAAGCTACAAAAACTGTCCCCATTAATTTTGCTTTGTGGTATGTCTAAACAATGATAACAAGCATGAACTTCAATCTCAAAGATCCCTCAACTCGGAAGTCTGTGATAATTAGCCATGAACTGTACAAGCTCAATAGAAACATAACAACCACTCTCGTAAATTGCCGACTCGTTCCATTGAAGAGCAAAGCTGCACTTTCTTCTGGTCTGGGAAAAGTGAATCCGACCCACGTATATGCATGGAGTGGCTTTTGCTAGCAGAAACCATCTACTGACTTCCGACCCAGTTATAAACAGTCATCTCAGTGTTTGACGGGCAGGGTGATTCATCAATGTGAGTGCCATCCCTCGGATGGATGTTAAATGGGCATTAATAGTGGACGTTAGAGATCCTACGGTGTCCTTTGCCAAGAGTAGGTGAGGTCTCACGGCACCATGAACAAATTGTGAATTCCTGCCCTAACCGACAGAGGACATTGCATCAGCGGCACAGCCACACTCTCAACTAATGACGCTACCCCGCAGCCTTATGCTGCATATGAAAGAACTAGAAAAGCATCAGGAAAGCAGTTATCATGTTACAATGTTCTGTCAGACAACCACAGATCTACATCAACAACAGTCTGCTTCATACAGTGGACTCTTTTTGCCATCTGGGCTCAACTCTGTTCTTTGATCTGTCCTTCAGCACTGATATTGACAACAGGATGGGCCAGGCAGACACCACCTTCAACCTTAAACAAAATGTGTAGAGGAATAAATACCTGGCATTTTCAACAAAGATATCTGAGTACCCTGGGTACTCGGCCTGGGTACGAAGTACTTTGCTCTGTGGCTACAAATGCGGGACAACGTATTAAAACAAGAAAAGCATCTCAATGCCTTCAATCTATGCTTTCTCAGTAAACTCCTAGGCATCACCTGGAAGGATAAAAGTTCCAAACACCCAAACTAAAGTGAGTATCGCAGACCCCGATAGGTGGGCCATATCTTTCGGATGGAACGCTCCAGAATCCCAAAGTCTATTCTCGTTGGTCAGCGAAAAGGTCACCCTCACCCTGTCGGTAGACCCAAGCTCAGGTATAAGGATAAGGTCAAGAATGATCTTGCTCGTTTTCACGTCTTACATCAGGATTGGGAGCTCCTTGCTCCTTGCACAAAATTGGAATGTGCGGAAGTGCAGTCTTTTGGACGGCACTGGCTTGGCAGACCAACAGCAACTGGAAGCCTACAAAAATGGCACACCTGACGCAACTTCTATCTGCATGATGCTAGCAAGTCTGCTTGAAACATCCAAAACATGTGTCAGTCTGATTAGTCACTAGAGGGCTAAACAGAAGTGATCCTCTTGTACCTCACTGTCTACAAGCTATGTTGACGGAAGTGGAAGACCAACACTTAGAATGGCAACATGAAAGACCGGATGAACCCAATTTTTCACATTGCTTCTGGAGTACGTAAAGGAAAAGAATGTCAAACAGTCATTCAGTTGACAAACGACTGACAGCAAACTGACAATGTGAAATGACGTGTCGTGTGGCGACAAAAATTGCACCACAATGCTTTACTATACAGAAAAATGAAAATTTACAGAAAAAAAAATTAATTCTGCTTATCTCAGTTGGTTGTCAGTTTATATCAAATTATTTTTAGAACACCTGCAAGGAGTCCATTACCAACATGCATTGCATTTTTCACGTCTCCTTTGCATCCATCCAGTGTCCCAGGTACTGCGTATAGTTTTGTCTTGATATATAAAACACTCAATATAAACACTTCGTTAGAGATGATCACTTTTTGGGACTATAGTCAAGTTCTATTTTAAATATTGGTAATATCCGTGGAGCATTGAAAAAGTTATACTAATGAGATCCTCATGATAGTCTAATACTCTAATGCATTAAAATACTGCACATAAATATATTATTATTATGAAAATAAGAATTTCTTTTTGTGGACACAGGTTATGTTTTCACCCCTGTTTTGTCTGTCTGTTTGTCTGTGAGCAGGATATCTCAAAAAGTTGGTGGAGAACGCAAGGGGTGTACAAGATGGATACACAAGCAAAATTTTGGAATGGTGGGGGTGCTTTAACAGGTGTAGAAAAATTCATGGTTTTGGTTGGGGAATGACTTGAGATGGTGGTGAATAGTTGTCTTGAAGACCGAGACAGAAGAATGAAATTGAAGAGTGTGGAAGGTAGTTCTACAGGTGGGAAAAGGTAGAATAAATTGGTGGAGGTGAGCAGTGGTTCTGGATTTAGGTAGTTTCACTAGGAGGGGGTTGCAGGTGGACCATGTGCATCCTGCAGACACCTGGGGGGAAGGCAAGTCGACAAAGCATAGAGAGGGAAAAGGGTGCAAGACCATAAATGAGGCAGAATAAGTCAAAGAGACCATTGACATGTCGACGATGGTGAAGTGATAGGTCCATAGACTGAGCTTCATCGTGAAAGATGCCAATGATCTTGAAAGTATTGGTTTCCATGGTGTCAAACTGAGCAAGATGCAAGGTAAGGGAGCTATAACAGGTAGAATAATATCGTTCGGACTTCATCAAGCGTTTGTTTAAATATTATTTAAATATGTTTAAACCGCAGCCGTGATGCTGACGCCGCCCCCCCCCCCCTCCCCCAGAATTTCCATGTCTTAAACGTTTCCCAGTGTGTACCCTGGATTAGAATAAGTACACCGTATCCCTGCGTGTCGTAAGAGACGACTAAGAGGGTTGGCGTCAGGAAGGGCATCTGGCCATAAAAACATTGCCTCAAAAAGAGAACCATGACAATTACAACTACATATGGGCAGGGTACAGCCCGAAGTGGAGATCGGTTTCTGAGGTTTGGGACATGGAATGTAGGGACAATGACAGGGAGATCAGGAGAAGTGGTGGAAGTATTGGTCAGAAGAAGAGTGGACATATGTTGTGTGCAAGAGACGAGATGGAAGGGAAGTGGTGTGAGAATGGTGAAGGGTAGGCAGGGGCAGAAATACAAGTTTATGTGGAAAGGGTGCCTGGAGGGCGTGAATGGTGTTGGTGTCCTGTTTTCTGAGGAGTTTGTAGACAGTGTGGTGAGTGTGACTAGAGTGAGTGATAGGTTGATGATGGTGAAAATGATGATTGGAAAGCTCTTGGTGAACGTTATCTCGGGATATGCTCCGCAGGTTGGTCGAAGCGATGAAGAGGACAAGTTCTGGTGTGCGATAGAGAAGCTGATGGAAAACGTGAAAGATGATGAAGTTGTTGTGGTAGGAGGAGACCTAAATGGGCATGTGGGAAGGAGTATGGATGGTTTTGACGGAGTTCATGGGGGTTACGGATATGGTGTGAGAAATGGAGAAGGTGAAAGGATTTTGGAGTTTGCTGATGGAGCTGATTTGTTGATTTGTAATACTCAGTTCCAGAAAGAGGATAATAAGCTTGTTACATACACGTCAGGTGGGTCGACAACAACCGTTGTCTACCTGATGGTGCGTTGGCGAGATAGGGGGAACCTCCGGGACACAAAGGTGATCCCGGGGGAGGAGGCTGTTTCACAGCACCACTTGGTTGTCTGCGACATAAGGGTGAAAGGTGCGAGGAGAGCTCGGCGGGTGAAGTACCAACCGAGAATGAAGGTGTGGAGGTTGAAAGAGGTGACAGTAAGGGAGGCATTAAAAGAGAGGCTGAGTAGGGTCGAGGATGATGTGGTTGAGCTTGAAAGTGGTTGGATGTCAATGAAAGCTAGTCTGTTGGGAGCCGTTGTTGAGGTATGTGGATGGACAAAAGGACCACCGAGGCACTCGGAAACATGGTGGTGGGATGATGAAGTTGGAAAGAGGATTGACGAGAAGAGGAAGAAGTTCAAGGAGTGGCAGAAGGCGAAGGGTACGGGAGCAGAAACAGCAGAGCATGAAAGTTATAAGGCAGCCAGGAAGGCTGCAAAGAGAGAGGTAGCAAAGGCGCAGGAGGCATGTAGGAAAATGTTCGGAGAACGCTTGGATTCGGAAGAGGGTCAGAAAGCAGTATTCAGGATTGCAAAGCAGATAGCGAAAGAGAGGTGTGATGTGATGGGGGTGAGTTGCTTGAAGGATGAAGTGGGACAAATCGTTGTCGACCCAGATGGAATTAAAGGAAGATGGAAAATATATATGGAAATGCTGTTGAATACAGAGAATGAATGGGATGGCAACATAGAGAGTAACCCAGTTTTAGGACCGGCAGAGAAGATAACTGAGAAGGAAGTTGAGGAAGCGATAAAGGCAATGAAGGGTAGAAAATCGGGAGGGCCGACGGGAGTTGTGGGAGATATGTTGAAGGCAGCAGGAAGTTGGGGTGTGAAGAGAATGACAGAGATCTGTAATCTGGTGGTGAAAGAAGGCCGCATTCCAGTGGTTTGGGAACTGAGTATCCTCGTCCCTCTATACAAGGGGAAAGGTGACCCTCTGGAGTGTGGCTTGTACCGAGCGATAAAGTTATTGGAGCATGGAATGAAGGTATTGGAAAGGGTGTTGGAGAGGAGGATAAGGAAGAAAGTGAAGATCGACGAAATGCAGTTTGGATTTATGCCAGGAAGAGGAACGACAGACGCGCTTTTCATTGTGAGGCAGTTGCAGGAGAAGTACATGGAGAAGTGGAAGAAGTTGTTTCTTGGGTTTGTTGATCTGGAGAAAGCATTCGATAGGGTTCCACGCAAAGTATTGAAATGGGCATTGAGGAAGTTAAGAGTGGAGGAATGGTTGATCAGAGTAGTGATGGCAATGTACAAAAGAGCGCGCACAGCTGTAAGGACGAAGGACGGGAACAGTGGTGAGTTTGAGGTGAAGGTGGGAGTGCATCAGGGGTCGGTACTAAATCCACTACTACTTGTAGCTGTGATGGAGTGCTGGCTCAGAACGTAAAGGAGGGTTTACCATGGGAGTTGTTGTATGCAGATGATCTGGTGTTGATTGCGGAAAGTATGGATGGACTGAAGGAAAAAATGAACAAGTGGAAGGAATGTATGGAGACAAAAGGTCTGAAGGTGAATATCGGAAAGACGAAGGTGATGGCAAGTGGTAAAGCATGTGGTGAGGTGGAAAGAACTGGGAAGTGGCCCTGTGCCTGTGTGTAGGAAGGGTGTCGGAGTGAACTCCATTCAATGTACAATGTGCGCTGAGTGGGTTCATCAAAAATGTAGTGGTCTGAGAGGGTCATTAACCAGTGTGGCAGCTACATTCAAATGTAAGGTGTGCACAGAGGGAGCTGCAGATGGAGGAAATGTTGAGTTGGATCTTGGAGACGGCATGAAGCTGGAAGGTGTGAAAACATTTTGCTACCTCGGAGACATGCTGAATGGAGAAGGTGGATCAGACATGGCAACGGTTGCGAGAGTGAGATGTGCATGGAAGAAGATGCGATGCACCTCCATCTAAT